>NW_027620705.1:15000-25000 GCF_964198595.1 Lampetra fluviatilis | reverse complement strand
TGACTTTTTTGAGTGCAGGTGCAAATCTGCTGGAAAAGCCTGTGGAAGTTTCACGGCGTTCGTACGATATTTGGCGACGCAAAAATGAGCGATTTCCAAGCTCGATGGAATTCGGAGCGAGAGAAACGATGCCCCGTAACGCACATGAGAGCAATCCGGGCCAATTTCTCCCGTTTGATGGGGTCTATGTGTAAAAATTTTGACTTTTTTGAGTGCACGTGCAAATCTGCTGAAAAAGCCTGTGGAAGTTTCACGGCGTTCGTACGATATTTGGCGACGCAAAAATGAGCGATTTCCCAGCTCGATGGAATTCGGCGCGAGAGAAACGATGCCCCGTAACGCACATGAGAGCAATCCCGGCCAATTTCTCCCGTTTGATGGGGTCTATGTGTACAAATTTTGACTTTTTTGAGTGCACGTGCAAATCTGCTGAAAAAGCCTGTGGAAGTTTCACGGCGTTCGTACGATATTTGGCGACGCAAAAATGAGCGATTTCCCAGCTCGATGGAATTCGGAGCGAGAGAAACGATGCCCCGTAACGCACATGAGAGCAATCCCGGCCAATTTCTCCCGTTTGATGGGGTCTATGTGTACAAATTTTGACTTTTTTGAGTGCACGTGCCAATCTGCTGGAAAAGCCTGTGGAAGTTTCACGGCGTTCGTACGATATTTGGCGACGCAAAAATGAGCGATTTCCCAGCTCGATGGAATTCGGCGCGACAGAAACGATGCCCCGTAACGCACATGAGAGCAATCCGGGCCAATTTCTCCCGTTTGATGGGGTCTATGTGTAAAAATTTTGACTTTTTTGAGTGCAGGTGCAAATCTGCTGGAAAAGCCTGTGGAAGTTTCACGGCGTTCGTACGATATTTGGCGACGCAAAAATGAGCGATTTCCAAGCTCGATGGAATTCGGAGCGAGAGAAACGATGCCCCGTAACGCACATGAGAGCAATCCGGGCCAATTTCTCCCGTTTGATGGGGTCTATGTGTAAAAATTTTGACTTTTTTGAGTGCAGGTGCAAATCTGCTGAAAAAGCCTGTGGAAGTTTCACGGCGTTCGTACGATATTTGGCGACGCAAAAATGAGCGATTTCCCAGCTCGAGAGAATTCGGCGCGAGAGAAACGATGCCCCGTAACGCACATGAGAGCAATCCGGGCCAATTTCTCCCGTTTGATGGGGTCTATGTGTAAAAATTTTGACTTTTTTGAGTGCACGTGCAAATCTGCTGGAAAAGCCTGTGGAAGTTTCACGGCGTTCGTACGATATTTGGCGACGCAAAAATGAGCGATTTCCCAGCTCGATGGAATTCGGCGCGAGAGAAACGATGCCCCGTAACGCACATGAGAGCAATCCCGGCCAATTTCTCCCGTTTGATGGGGTCTATGTGTACAAATTTTGACTTTTTTGAGTGCACGTGCAAATCTGCTGAAAAAGCCTGTGGAAGTTTCACGGCGTTCGTACGATATTTGGCGACGCAAAAATGAGCGATTTCCCAGCTCGATGGAATTCGGAGCGAGAGAAACGATGCCCCGTAACGCACATGAGAGCAATCCCGGCCAATTTCTCCCGTTTGATGGGGTCTATGTGTACAAATTTTGACTTTTTTGAGTGCAGGTGCAAATCTGCTGAAAAAGCCTGTGGAAGTTTCACGGCGTTCGTACGATATTTGGCGACGCAAAAATGAGCGATTTCCCAGCTCGAGAGAATTCGGCGCGAGAGAAACGATGCCCCGTAACGCACATGAGAGCAATCCGGGCCAATTTCTCCCGTTTGATGGGGTCTATGTGTAAAAATTTTGACTTTTTTGAGTGCAGGTGCAAATCTGCTGGAAAAGCCTGTGGAAGTTTCACGGCGTTCGTACGATATTTGGCGACGCAAAAATGAGCGATTTCCAAGCTCGATGGAATTCGGAGCGAGAGAAACGATGCCCCGTAACGCACATGAGAGCAATCCGGGCCAATTTCTCCCGTTTGATGGGGTCTATGTGTAAAAATTTTGACTTTTTTGAGTGCAGGTGCAAATCTGCTGGAAAAGCCTGTGGAAGTTTCACGGCGTTCGTACGATATTTGGCGACGCAAAAATGAGCGATTTCCCAGCTCGATGGAATTCGGCGCGAGAGAAACGATGCCCCGTAACGCACATGAGAGCAATCCCGGCCAATTTCTCCCGTTTGATGGGGTCTATGTGTAAAAATTTTGACTTTTTTGAGTGCACGTGCAAATCTGCTGAAAAAGCCTGTGGAAGTTTCACGGCGTTCGTACGATATTTGGCGACGCAAAAATGAGCGATTTCCCAGCTCGATGGAATTCGGAGCGAGAGAAACGATGCCCCGTAACGCACATGAGAGCAATCCCGGCCAATTTCTCCCGTTTGATGGGGTCTATGTGTACAAATTTTGACTTTTTTGAGTGCACGTGCAAATCTGCTGAAAAAGCCTGTGGAAGTTTCACGGCGTTCGTACGATATTTGGCGACGCAAAAATGAGCGATTTCCCAGCTCGAGAGAATTCGGCGCGAGAGAAACGATGCCCCGTAACGCACATGAGAGCAATCCGGGCCAATTTCTCCCGTTTGATGGGGTCTATGTGTAAAAATTTTGACTTTTTTGAGTGCACGTGCAAATCTGCTGAAAAAGCCTGTGGAAGTTTCACGGCGTTCGTACGATATTTGGCGACGCAAAAATGAGCGATTTCCCAGCTCGATGGAATTCGGCGCGAGAGAAACGATGCCCCGTAACGCACATGAGAGCAATCCGGGCCAATTTCTCCCGTTTGATGGGGTCTATGTGTAAAAATTTTGACTTTTTTGAGTGCAGGTGCAAATCTGCTGAAAAAGCCTGTGGAAGTTTCACGGCGTTCGTACGATATTTGGCGACGCAAAAATGAGCGATTTCCCAGCTCGAGAGAATTCGGCGCGAGAGAAACGATGCCCCGTAACGCACATGAGAGCAATCCGGGCCAATTTCTCCCGTTTGATGGGGTCTATGTGTAAAAATTTTGACTTTTTTGAGTGCAGGTGCAAATCTGCTGGAAAAGCCTGTGGAAGTTTCACGGCGTTCGTACGATATTTGGCGACGCAAAAATGAGCGATTTCCCAGCTCGATGGAATTCGGCGCGAGAGAAACGATGCCCCGTAACGCACATGAGAGCAATCCGGGCCAATTTCTCCCGTTTGATGGGGTCTATGTGTAAAAATTTTGACTTTTTTGAGTGCACGTGCAAATCTGCTGAAAAAGCCTGTGGAAGTTTCACGGCGTTCGTACGATATTTGGCGACGCAAAAATGAGCGATTTCCCAGCTCGATGGAATTCGGAGCGAGAGAAACGATGCCCCGTAACGCACATGAGAGCAATCCCGGCCAATTTCTCCCGTTTGATGGGGTCTATGTGTACAAATTTTGACTTTTTTGAGTGCACGTGCCAATCTGCTGGAAAAGCCTGTGGAAGTTTCACGGCGTTCGTACGATATTTGGCGACGCAAAAATGAGCGATTTCCCAGCTCGAGAGAATTCGGCGCGAGAGAAACGATGCCCCGTAACGCACATGAGAGCAATCCGGGCCAATTTCTCCCGTTTGATGGGGTCTATGTGTAAAAATTTTGACTTTTTTGAGTGCAGGTGCAAATCTGCTGGAAAAGCCTGTGGAAGTTTCACGGCGTTCGTACGATATTTGGCGACGCAAAAATGAGCGATTTCCCAGCTCGATGGAATTCGGCGCGAGAGAAACGATGCCCCGTAACGCACATGAGAGCAATCCGGGCCAATTTCTCCCGTTTGATGGGGTCTATGTGTACAAATTTTGACTTTTTTGAGTGCACGTGCAAATCTGCTGAAAAAGCCTGTGGAAGTTTCACGGCGTTCGTACGATATTTGGCGACGCAAAAATGAGCGATTTCCCAGCTCGATGGAATTCGGAGCGAGAGAAACGATGCCCCGTAACGCACATGAGAGCAATCCCGGCCAATTTCTCCCGTTTGATGGGGTCTATGTGTACAAATTTTGACTTTTTTGAGTGCACGTGCCAATCTGCTGGAAAAGCCTGTGGAAGTTTCACGGCGTTCGTACGATATTTGGCGACGCAAAAATGAGCGATTTCCCAGCTCGATGGAATTCGGCGCGACAGAAACGATGCCCCGTAACGCACATGAGAGCAATCCGGGCCAATTTCTCCCGTTTGATGGGGTCTATGTGTAAAAATTTTGACTTTTTTGAGTGCAGGTGCAAATCTGCTGGAAAAGCCTGTGGAAGTTTCACGGCGTTCGTACGATATTTGGCGACGCAAAAATGAGCGATTTCCAAGCTCGATGGAATTCGGAGCGAGAGAAACGATGCCCCGTAACGCACATGAGAGCAATCCGGGCCAATTTCTCCCGTTTGATGGGGTCTATGTGTAAAAATTTTGACTTTTTGGAGTGCAGGTGCAAATCTGCTGAAAAAGCCTGTGGAAGTTTCACGGCGTTCGTACGATATTTGGCGACGCAAAAATGAGCGATTTCCCAGCTCGAGAGAATTCGGCGCGAGAGAAACGATGCCCCGTAACGCACATGAGAGCAATCCGGGCCAATTTCTCCCGTTTGATGGGGTCTATGTGTAAAAATTTTGACTTTTTTGAGTGCACGTGCAAATCTGCTGGAAAAGCCTGTGGAAGTTTCACGGCGTTCGTACGATATTTGGCGACGCAAAAATGAGCGATTTCCCAGCTCGATGGAATTCGGCGCGAGAGAAACGATGCCCCGTAACGCACATGAGAGCAATCCCGGCCAATTTCTCCCGTTTGATGGGGTCTATGTGTAAAAATTTTGACTTTTTTGAGTGCACGTGCAAATCTGCTGAAAAAGCCTGTGGAAGTTTCACGGCGTTCGTACGATATTTGGCGACGCAAAAATGAGCGATTTCCCAGCTCGATGGAATTCGGAGCGAGAGAAACGATGCCCCGTAACGCACATGAGAGCAATCCCGGCCAATTTCTCCCGTTTGATGGGGTCTATGTGTACAAATTTTGACTTTTTTGAGTGCACGTGCAAATCTGCTGAAAAAGCCTGTGGAAGTTTCACGGCGTTCGTACGATATTTGGCGACGCAAAAATGAGCGATTTCCCAGCTCGAGAGAATTCGGCGCGAGAGAAACGATGCCCCGTAACGCACATGAGAGCAATCCGGGCCAATTTCTCCCGTTTGATGGGGTCTATGTGTAAAAATTTTGACTTTTTTGAGTGCACGTGCAAATCTGCTGAAAAAGCCTGTGGAAGTTTCACGGCGTTCGTACGATATTTGGCGACGCAAAAATGAGCGATTTCCCAGCTCGATGGAATTCGGCGCGAGAGAAACGATGCCCCGTAACGCACATGAGAGCAATCCGGGCCAATTTCTCCCGTTTGATGGGGTCTATGTGTAAAAATTTTGACTTTTTTGAGTGCAGGTGCAAATCTGCTGAAAAAGCCTGTGGAAGTTTCACGGCGTTCGTACGATATTTGGCGACGCAAAAATGAGCGATTTCCCAGCTCGAGAGAATTCGGCGCGAGAGAAACGATGCCCCGTAACGCACATGAGAGCAATCCGGGCCAATTTCTCCCGTTTGATGGGGTCTATGTGTAAAAATTTTGACTTTTTTGAGTGCAGGTGCAAATCTGCTGGAAAAGCCTGTGGAAGTTTCACGGCGTTCGTACGATATTTGGCGACGCAAAAATGAGCGATTTCCCAGCTCGATGGAATTCGGAGCGAGAGAAACGATGCCCCGTAACGCACATGAGAGCAATCCCGGCCAATTTCTCCCGTTTGATGGGGTCTATGTGTACAAATTTTGACTTTTTTGAGTGCACGTGCCAATCTGCTGGAAAAGCCTGTGGAAGTTTCACGGCGTTCGTACGATATTTGGCGACGCAAAAATGAGCGATTTCCCAGCTCGATGGAATTCGGCGCGAGAGAAACGATGCCCCGTAACGCACATGAGAGCAATCCCGGCCAATTTCTCCCGTTTGATGGGGTCTATGTGTAAAAATTTTGACTTTTTTGAGTGCACGTGCAAATCTGCTGAAAAAGCCTGTGGAAGTTTCACGGCGTTCGTACGATATTTGGCGACGCAAAAATGAGCGATTTCCCAGCTCGATGGAATTCGGAGCGAGAGAAACGATGCCCCGTAACGCACATGAGAGCAATCCCGGCCAATTTCTCCCGTTTGATGGGGTCTATGTGTAAAAATTTTGACTTTTTTGAGTGCACGTGCAAATCTGCTGAAAAAGCCTGTGGAAGTTTCACGGCGTTCGTACGATATTTGGCGACGCAAAAATGAGCGATTTCCCAGCTCGATGGAATTCGGCGCGAGAGAAACGATGCCCCGTAACGCACATGAGAGCAATCCGGGCCAATTTCTCCCGTTTGATGGGGTCTATGTGTAAAAATTTTGACTTTTTTGAGTGCAGGTGCAAATCTGCTGAAAAAGCCTGTGGAAGTTTCACGGCGTTCGTACGATATTTGGCGACGCAAAAATGAGCGATTTCCCAGCTCGAGAGAATTCGGCGCGAGAGAAACGATGCCCCGTAACGCACATGAGAGCAATCCGGGCCAATTTCTCCCGTTTGATGGGGTCTATGTGTAAAAATTTTGACTTTTTTGAGTGCAGGTGCAAATCTGCTGGAAAAGCCTGTGGAAGTTTCACGGCGTTCGTACGATATTTGGCGACGCAAAAATGAGCGATTTCCCAGCTCGATGGAATTCGGCGCGAGAGAAACGATGCCCCGTAACGCACATGAGAGCAATCCGGGCCAATTTCTCCCGTTTGATGGGGTCTATGTGTACAAATTTTGACTTTTTTGAGTGCACGTGCAAATCTGCTGAAAAAGCCTGTGGAAGTTTCACGGCGTTCGTACGATATTTGGCGACGCAAAAATGAGCGATTTCCCAGCTCGATGGAATTCGGAGCGAGAGAAACGATGCCCCGTAACGCACATGAGAGCAATCCCGGCCAATTTCTCCCGTTTGATGGGGTCTATGTGTACAAATTTTGACTTTTTTGAGTGCACGTGCCAATCTGCTGGAAAAGCCTGTGGAAGTTTCACGGCGTTCGTACGATATTTGGCGACGCAAAAATGAGCGATTTCCCAGCTCGATGGAATTCGGCGCGACAGAAACGATGCCCCGTAACGCACATGAGAGCAATCCGGGCCAATTTCTCCCGTTTGATGGGGTCTATGTGTAAAAATTTTGACTTTTTTGAGTGCAGGTGCAAATCTGCTGGAAAAGCCTGTGGAAGTTTCACGGCGTTCGTACGATATTTGGCGACGCAAAAATGAGCGATTTCCAAGCTCGATGGAATTCGGAGCGAGAGAAACGATGCCCCGTAACGCACATGAGAGCAATCCGGGCCAATTTCTCCCGTTTGATGGGGTCTATGTGTAAAAATTTTGACTTTTTGGAGTGCAGGTGCAAATCTGCTGAAAAAGCCTGTGGAAGTTTCACGGCGTTCGTACGATATTTGGCGACGCAAAAATGAGCGATTTCCCAGCTCGAGAGAATTCGGCGCGAGAGAAACGATGCCCCGTAACGCACATGAGAGCAATCCGGGCCAATTTCTCCCGTTTGATGGGGTCTATGTGTAAAAATTTTGACTTTTTTGAGTGCACGTGCAAATCTGCTGGAAAAGCCTGTGGAAGTTTCACGGCGTTCGTACGATATTTGGCGACGCAAAAATGAGCGATTTCCCAGCTCGATGGAATTCGGCGCGAGAGAAACGATGCCCCGTAACGCACATGAGAGCAATCCCGGCCAATTTCTCCCGTTTGATGGGGTCTATGTGTAAAAATTTTGACTTTTTTGAGTGCACGTGCAAATCTGCTGAAAAAGCCTGTGGAAGTTTCACGGCGTTCGTACGATATTTGGCGACGCAAAAATGAGCGATTTCCCAGCTCGATGGAATTCGGAGCGAGAGAAACGATGCCCCGTAACGCACATGAGAGCAATCCCGGCCAATTTCTCCCGTTTGATGGGGTCTATGTGTACAAATTTTGACTTTTTTGAGTGCACGTGCAAATCTGCTGAAAAAGCCTGTGGAAGTTTCACGGCGTTCGTACGATATTTGGCGACGCAAAAATGAGCGATTTCCCAGCTCGAGAGAATTCGGCGCGAGAGAAACGATGCCCCGTAACGCACATGAGAGCAATCCGGGCCAATTTCTCCCGTTTGATGGGGTCTATGTGTAAAAATTTTGACTTTTTTGAGTGCACGTGCAAATCTGCTGAAAAAGCCTGTGGAAGTTTCACGGCGTTCGTACGATATTTGGCGACGCAAAAATGAGCGATTTCCCAGCTCGATGGAATTCGGCGCG
This sequence comes from Lampetra fluviatilis, assembly GCF_964198595.1. Classification (NCBI taxonomy): domain Eukaryota; kingdom Metazoa; phylum Chordata; class Hyperoartia; order Petromyzontiformes; family Petromyzontidae; genus Lampetra; species Lampetra fluviatilis. The sequence continues at coordinate 16,681 of NW_027620705.1, read as the reverse complement.
AGAGAAACGATGCCCCGTAACGCACATGAGAGCAATCCGGGCCAATTTCTCCCGTTTGATGGGGTCTATGTGTAAAAATTTTGACTTTTTTGAGTGCAGGTGCAAATCTGCTGAAAAAGCCTGTGGAAGTTTCACGGCGTTCGTACGATATTTGGCGACGCAAAAATGAGCGATTTCCCAGCTCGAGAGAATTCGGCGCGAGAGAAACGATGCCCCGTAACGCACATGAGAGCAATCCGGGCCAATTTCTCCCGTTTGATGGGGTCTATGTGTAAAAATTTTGACTTTTTTGAGTGCAGGTGCAAATCTGCTGGAAAAGCCTGTGGAAGTTTCACGGCGTTCGTACGATATTTGGCGACGCAAAAATGAGCGATTTCCCAGCTCGATGGAATTCGGCGCGAGAGAAACGATGCCCCGTAACGCACATGAGAGCAATCCCGGCCAATTTCTCCCGTTTGATGGGGTCTATGTGTAAAAATTTTGACTTTTTTGAGTGCACGTGCAAATCTGCTGAAAAAGCCTGTGGAAGTTTCACGGCGTTCGTACGATATTTGGCGACGCAAAAATGAGCGATTTCCCAGCTCGATGGAATTCGGAGCGAGAGAAACGATGCCCCGTAACGCACATGAGAGCAATCCCGGCCAATTTCTCCCGTTTGATGGGGTCTATGTGTAAAAATTTTGACTTTTTTGAGTGCACGTGCAAATCTGCTGAAAAAGCCTGTGGAAGTTTCACGGCGTTCGTACGATATTTGGCGACGCAAAAATGAGCGATTTCCCAGCTCGAGAGAATTCGGCGCGAGAGAAACGATGCCCCGTAACGCACATGAGAGCAATCCGGGCCAATTTCTCCCGTTTGATGGGGTCTATGTGTAAAAATTTTGACTTTTTTGAGTGCACGTGCAAATCTGCTGGAAAAGCCTGTGGAAGTTTCACGGCGTTCGTACGATATTTGGCGACGCAAAAATGAGCGATTTCCCAGCTCGATGGAATTCGGCGCGACAGAAACGATGCCCCGTAACGCACATGAGAGCAATCCGGGCCAATTTCTCCCGTTTGATGGGGTCTATGTGTAAAAATTTTGACTTTTTTGAGTGCAGGTGCAAATCTGCTGAAAAAGCCTGTGGAAGTTTCACGGCGTTCGTACGATATTTGGCGACGCAAAAATGAGCGATTTCCCAGCTCGAGAGAATTCGGCGCGAGAGAAACGATGCCCCGTAACGCACATGAGAGCAATCCGGGCCAATTTCTCCCGTTTGATGGGGTCTATGTGTAAAAATTTTGACTTTTTTGAGTGCAGGTGCAAATCTGCTGGAAAAGCCTGTGGAAGTTTCATCCGACGAAAAAAGCACGTTCTCGAGAAAGCAGGAGAGCTAAGTCATTCACAAATTAGCTGGATTTGGCTTGTGGTTCGTTTCCCAAGTAACAGAGCGGCATCAACCTTTAAGTGCACGCCAGTACATCCCCGTGGGATACAGGGGGTCTCGGCGGACTTTGCTCGGGGGAAAAACGTCGAGGTGAGCCGCCTGGCCATGCTGTTCATGGGTCTCTCCTTTTTAAGTTTCGCCTGCCAATTTATTTTCTCTAGCGGTTTTATACACTAGCACTCGATGTTTTGGGAAAGGAATACAATTGTTCAAAAAACGTCTTCGCAATTCATGTCGTTAGATTGCTAATGAAAA
>NW_027620705.1:0-5000 GCF_964198595.1 Lampetra fluviatilis | reverse complement strand
GATGCCCCGTAACGCACATGAGAGCAATCCGGGCCAATTTCTCCCGTTTGATGGGGTCTATGTGTAAAAATTTTGACTTTTTTGAGTGCACGTGCAAATCTGCTGAAAAAGCCTGTGGAAGTTTCACGGCGTTCGTACGATATTTGGCGACGCAAAAATGAGCGATTTCCCCAGCTCGATGGAATTCGGCGCGAGAGAAACGATTGCCCCGTAACGCACATGAGAGCAATCCCGGCCAATTTCTCCCGTTTGATGGGGTCTATGTGTAAAAATTTTGACTTTTTTGAGTGCACGTGCAAATCTGCTGAAAAAGCCTGTGGAAGTTTCACGGCGTTCGTACGATATTTGGCGACGCAAAAATGAGCGATTTCCCAGCTCGATGGAATTCGGAGCGAGAGAAACGATGCCCCGTAACGCACATGAGAGCAATCCCGGCCAATTTCTCCCGTTTGATGGGGTCTATGTGTACAAATTTTGACTTTTTTGAGTGCACGTGCCAATCTGCTGGAAAAGCCTGTGGAAGTTTCACGGCGTTCGTACGATATTTGGCGACGCAAAAATGAGCGATTTCCCAGCTCGATGGAATTCGGCGCGACAGAAACGATGCCCCGTAACGCACATGAGAGCAATCCGGGCCAATTTCTCCCGTTTGATGGGGTCTATGTGTAAAAATTTTGACTTTTTTGAGTGCAGGTGCAAATCTGCTGGAAAAGCCTGTGGAAGTTTCACGGCGTTCGTACGATATTTGGCGACGCAAAAATGAGCGATTTCCAAGCTCGATGGAATTCGGAGCGAGAGAAACGATGCCCCGTAACGCACATGAGAGCAATCCGGGCCAATTTCTCCCGTTTGATGGGGTCTATGTGTAAAAAATTTTGACTTTTTTGAGTGCAGGTGCAAATCTGCTGAAAAAGCCTGTGGAAGTTTCACGGCGTTCGTACGATATTTGGCGACGCAAAAATGAGCGATTTCCCAGCTCGAGAGAATTCGGGCGCGAGAGAAACGATGCCCCCGTAACGCACATGAGAGCAATCCGGGCCAATTTCTCCCGTTTGATGGGGTCTATGTGTAAAAATTTTGACTTTTTTGAGTGCACGTGCAAATCTGCTGGAAAAGCCTGTGGAAGTTTCACGGCGTTCGTACGATATTTGGCGACGCAAAAATGAGCGATTTCCCAGCTCGATGGAATTCGGCGCGAGAGAAACGATGCCCCGTAACGCACATGAGAGCAATCCCGGCCAATTTCTTCTCCCGTTTGATGGGGTCTATGTGTACAAATTTTGACTTTTTTGAGTGCACGTGCAAATCTGCTGAAAAAGCCTGTGGAAGTTTCACGGCGTTCGTACGATATTTGGCGACGCAAAAATGAGCGATTTCCCAGCTCGATGGAATTCGGCGCGAGAGAAACGATGCCCCGTAACGCACATGAGAGCAATCCCGGCCAATTTCTCCCGTTTGATGGGGTCTATGTGTACAAATTTTGACTTTTTTGAGTGCACGTGCAAATCTGCTGAAAAAGCCTGTGGAAGTTTCACGGCGTTCGTACGATATTTGGCGACGCAAAAATGAGCGATTTCCCAGCTCGATGGAATTCGGGAGCGAGAGAAACGATGCCCCGTAACGCACATGAGAGCAATCCCGGCCAATTTCTCCCGTTTGATGGGGTCTATGTGTAAAAATTTTGACTTTTTTGAGTGCAGGTGCAAATCTGCTGGAAAAAGCCTGTGGAAGTTTCACGGCGTTCGTACGATATTTGGCGACGCAAAAATGAGCGATTTCCAAGCTCGATGGAATTCGGAGCGAGAGAAACGATGCCCCGTAACGCACATGAGAGCAATCCGGGCCAATTTCTCCCGTTTGATGGGGTCTATGTGTAAAAATTTTGACTTTTTTGAGTGCAGGTGCAAATCTGCTGAAAAAGCCTGTGGAAGTTTCACGGCGTTCGTACGATATTTGGCGACGCAAAAATGAGCGATTTCCCAGCTCGAGAGAATTCGGCGCGAGAGAAACGATGCCCCGTAACGCACATGAGAGCAATCCGGGCCAATTTCTCCCCGTTTGATGGGGTCTATGTGTAAAAATTTTGACTTTTTTGAGTGCACGTGCAAATCTGCTGGAAAAGCCTGTGGAAGTTTCACGGCGTTCGTACGATATTTGGCGACGCAAAAATGAGCGATTTCCCAGCTCGATGGAATTCGGCGCGAGAGAAACGATGCCCCGTAACGCACATGAGAGCAATCCCGGCCAATTTCTCCCGTTTGATGGGGTCTATGTGTAAAAATTTTGACTTTTTTGAGTGCACGTGCAAATCTGCTGAAAAAGCCTGTGGAAGTTTCACGGCGTTCGTACGATATTTGGCGACGCAAAAATGAGCGATTTCCCAGCTCGATGGAATTCGGAGCGAGAGAAACGATGCCCCGTAACGCACATGAGAGCAATCCCGGCCAATTTCTCCCGTTTGATGGGGTCTATGTGTACAAATTTTGACTTTTTTGAGTGCACGTGCAAATCTGCTGAAAAAGCCTGTGGAAGTTTCACGGCGTTCGTACGATATTTGGCGACGCAAAAATGAGCGATTTCCCAGCTCGATGGAATTCGGCGCGAGAGAAACGATGCCCCGTAACGCACATGAGAGCAATCCCGGCCAATTTCTCCCGTTTGATGGGGTCTATGTGTAAAAATTTTGACTTTTTTGAGTGCACGTGCAAATCTGCTGAAAAAGCCTGTGGAAGTTTCACGGCGTTCGTACGATATTTGGCGACGCAAAAATGAGCGATTTCCCAGCTCGATGGAATTCGGCGCGAGAGAAACGATGCCCCCGTAACGCACATGAGAGCAATCCGGGCCAATTTCTCCCGTTTGATGGGGTCTATGTGTAAAAATTTTGACTTTTTTGAGTGCAGGTGCAAATCTGCTGGAAAAGCCTGTGGAAGTTTCACGGCGTTCGTACGATATTTGGCGACGCAAAAATGAGCGATTTCCAAGCTCGATGGAATTCGGAGCGAGAGAAACGATGCCCCGTAACGCACATGAGAGCAATCCGGGCCAATTTCTCCCGTTTGATGGGGTCTATGTGTACAAATTTTGACTTTTTTGAGTGCACGTGCCAATCTGCTGGAAAAGCCTGTGGAAGTTTCACGGCGTTCGTACGATATTTGGCGACGCAAAAATGAGCGATTTCCCAGCTCGATGGAATTCGGGCGCGAGAGAAACGATGCCCCGTAACGCACATGAGAGCAATCCCGGCCAATTTCTCCCGTTTGATGGGGTCTATGTGTAAAAATTTTGACTTTTTTGAGTGCAGGTGCAAATCTGCTGAAAAAGCCTGTGGAAGTTTCACGGCGTTCGTACGATATTTGGCGACGCAAAAATGAGCGATTTCCCAGCTCGAGAGAATTCGGCGCGAGAGAAACGATGCCCCGTAACGCACATGAGAGCAATCCGGGCCAATTTCTCCCGTTTGATGGGGTCTATGTGTAAAAATTTTGACTTTTTTTGAGTGCAGGTGCAAATCTGCTGGAAAAGCCTGTGGAAGTTTCACGGCGTTCGTACGATATTTGGCGACGCAAAAATGAGCGATTTCCCAGCTCGATGGAATTCGGAGCGAGAGAAACGATGCCCCGTAACGCACATGAGAGCAATCCCGGCCAATTTCTCCCGTTTGATGGGGTCTATGTGTACAAAATTTTGACTTTTTTGAGTGCACGTGCCAATCTGCTGGAAAAGCCTGTGGAAGTTTCACGGCGTTCGTACGATATTTGGCGACGCAAAAATGAGCGATTTCCCAGCTCGATGGAATTCGGCGCGAGAGAAACGATGCCCCGTAACGCACATGAGAGCAATCCCGGCCAATTTCTCCCGTTTGATGGGGTCTATGTGTAAAAATTTTGACTTTTTTTGAGTGCACGTGCAAATCTGCTGAAAAAGCCTGTGGAAGTTTCACGGCGTTCGTACGATATTTGGCGACGCAAAAATGAGCGATTTCCCAGCTCGATGGAATTCGGAGCGAGAGAAACGATGCCCCGTAACGCACATGAGAGCAATCCCGGCCAATTTCTCCCGTTTGATGGGGTCTATGTGTAAAAATTTTGACTTTTTTGAGTGCACGTGCAAATCTGCTGGAAAAGCCTGTGGAAGTTTCACGGCGTTCTAGTACGATATTTGGCGACGCAAAAATGAGCGATTTCCCAGCTCGATGGAATTCGGCGCGACAGAAACGATGCCCCGTAACGCACATGAGAGCAATCCGGGCCAATTTCTCCCGTTTGATGGGGTCTATGTGTAAAAATTTTGACTTTTTTGAGTGCACGTGCAAATCTGCTGAAAAAGCCTGTGGAAGTTTCACGGCGTTCGTACGATATTTGGCGACGCAAAAATGAGCGATTTCCCAGCTCGAGAGAATTCGGCGCGAGAGAAACGATGCCCCGTAACGCACATGAGAGCAATCCGGGCCAATTTCTCCCGTTTGATGGGGTCTATGTGTACAAATTTTGACTTTTTTGAGTGCACGTGCAAATCTGCTGAAAAAGCCTGTGGAAGTTTCACGGCGTTCGTGACGATATTTGGCGACGCAAAAATGAGCGATTTCCCAGCTCGATGGAATTCGGCGCGAGAGAAACGATGCCCCGTAACGCACATGAGAGCAATCCCGGCCAATTTCTCCCGTTTGATGGGGTCTATGTGTAAAAATTTTGACTTTTTTGAGTGCACCGTGCAAATCTGCTGGAAAAGCCTGTGGAAGTTTCACGGCGTTCGTACGATATTTGGCGACGCAAAAATGAGCGATTTCCCAGCTCGATGGAATTCGGCGCGACAGAAACGATGCCCCGTAACGCACATGAGAGCAATCCGGGCCAATTTCTCCCGTTTGATGGGGGTCTATGTGTAAAAATTTTGACTTTTTTGAGTGCACGTGCAAATCTGCTGAAAAAGCCTGTGGAAGTTTCACGGCGTTCGTACGATATTTGGCGACGCAAAAATGAGCGATTTCCCAGCTCGAG
>NW_027620704.1:20000-38776 GCF_964198595.1 Lampetra fluviatilis | reverse complement strand
GGTATAGCGTGTATAGTGTATAGTGTAGTGTATAGTGTAGTGTATAGTGTAGTGTATAGTGTGTAGTGTATAGTGTAGTGTATAGTGTGTAGGTAGTGTTATAGTGTATGTGTATAGTGTAGTGTGTGTAGTGTATAGTGTAGTGTATAGTGTTATTGTGTAGTGCTATAGTGTAGTGTAGGTAGTGTGTAGTGTAGTGTATAGTGTAGTTGTATAGTGTGTAGTGTAGTAGTTATAGTGATAGTGTATTAGTGTATAGTAGTGTAGTGTATAGTGTAGTTGTATAGTGTAGTGTATAGTGTAAGTGTATAGTGTTAGTGTAGTGTAGTGTAGTGTAGTGTAGTGTATAGTGTATAGTGTAGTGTATAGTGTTAGTGTAGTGTATAGTGTAGTGTATAGTGTAGTGTATAGTGTAGTGTATAGTGTAGTGTATAAGTGTAGTGTATAGTGTAGTGTAGTGTAGTGTATAGTGTAGTGTATAGTGTAGTGTATAGTGTAGTGTATAGTGTATGTAGTGTAGTATAGTATAGTGTATAGTTAGTGTATAGTGTAGTGTATAGTGTTAGTGTAGTAGTGTAGTGTATAGTGTAGTGTATAGTGTAGTGTATAGTGTAGTGTACAGTGTAGTGTATAGTGTAGTGTATAGTGTAGTGTATAGTGTAGTGTATAGTGTATAGTGTAGTGTATAGTGTAGTGTATAGTGTAGTAGTGTATTGTAGTAGTAGTGTATAGTGTAGTGTTAGTGTAGTGTATAGTGTAGTGTATAGTGTAGTGTAGTGTATAGTGTAGTGTATAGTGTAGTGTATAGTGTAGTGTATAGTGTATAGTGTTAGTGTGTATAGTGTAGTGTATAGTGTAGTGTATAGTGTAGTGTATAGTGTAAGTGTATAGTGTATAGTGTAGTGTAGTAGTGTAGTGTATAGTGTAGTGTATAGTGTAGTGTATAGTGTAGTGTATAGTGTAGTGTAGTGTAGTGTAGTGTATAGTGTAGTGTATAGTGTAGTGTATAGTGTAGTGTAGTAGTGTAGTGTATAGTGTAGTGTATAGTGTAGTGTAGGTGTAGTGTAGTGTAGTGTATAGTGTAGTGTATAGTGTAGTGTATAGTGTAGTGTGTAGTGTATAGTGTAGTGTACAGTGTAGTGTATAGTGTAGTGTATAGTGTAGTGTATAGTGTAGTGTATAGTGTATAGTGTAGTGTATAGTGTAGTGTATAGTGTAGTGTATAGTGTATAGTGTAGTGTATAGTGTAGTGTACTGTGTAGTGTGTAGTGTAGTGTATAGTGTAGTGTATAGTGTAGTGTAAGTGTAGTGTACAGTGTAGTGTATAGTGTAGTGTATAGTGTAGTGTATAGTGTAGTGTATAGTGTAGTGTGTAGTGTAGTAGTGTAGTGTAGTGTATAGTGTATAGTGTAGTGTACTAGTGTAGTGTACAGTGTAGTGTATAGTGTAGTGTATAGTGTAGTGTATAGTGTATAGTGTAGTGTATAGTGTAGTGTATAGTGTAGTGTATAGTGTAGTGTAAGTGTAGTGTATAGTGTAGTGTAGTGTAGTTATAGTGTAGTGTATAGTGTATAGTGTAGTGTACAGTGTAGTGTATAGTGTAGTGTATAGTGTAGTGTATAGTGTAGTGTATAGTGTAGTGTGTAGTGTAGTGTATAGTGTAGTGTACAGTGTAGTGTATAGTGTAGTGTACAGTGTAGTGTATAGTGTAGTGTATAGTGTAGTGTATAGTGTAGTGTATAGTGTAGTGTATAGTGTAGTGTATAGTGTAGTGTAGTGTATAGTGTAGTGTATAGTGTAGTGTATAGTGTAGTGTATAGTGTAGTGTATAGTGTAGTGTATAGTGTAGTGTGTAGTGTAGTGTATAGTGTATAGTGTAGTGTATAGTGTATAGTGTAGTGTATAGTGTAGTGTGTAGTGTATAGTGTAGTGAGTGTATAGTGTAGTGTATAGGTGTAGTGTATAGTGTATAGTGTAGTGTATAGTGTAGTGTATAGTGTATAGTGTAGTGTATAGTGTATAGTGTAGTGTATAGTGTAGTGTGTAGTGTATAGTGTAGTGTGTAGTGTAGTGTATAGTGTAGTGTATAGTGTAGTGTATAGTGTATAGTGTAGTGTATAGTGTAGTGTATAGTGTAGTGTATAGTGTAGTGTATAGTGTAGTGTGTAGTGTAGTGTATAGTGTAGTGTATACGTGTAGTGTATAGTGTAGTGAGTAGTGTATAGTGTAGTGTATGTGTATAGTGTAGTGTATAGTGTAGTGTGTAGTGTAGTGTATAGTATAGTGTATAGTGTAGTGTATAGTGTAGTGTATAGTGTAGTGTATAGTGTAGTGTATAGTGTAGTGTATAGTGTGTAGTGTATAGTGTAGTGTACAGTGTAGTGTATAGTGTAGTGTATAGTGTAGTGTATAGTGTAGTGTACAGTGTAGTGTATAGTGTAGTGTATAGTGTAGTGTGTAGTGTAGTGTATAGTGTAGTGTATAGTGTAGTGTAGTGTATAGTGTAGTGTATAGTGTGTAGTGTATAGTGTAGTGTACAGTGTAGTGTATAGTGTAGTGTATAGTGTAGTGTATAGTGTAGTGTACAGTGTAGTGTAGTGTAGTGTAGTGTATAGTGTATAGTGTTAGTGTATAGTGTAAGTGTAAGTGTAGATGTAGTGTATAGTGTAGTGTATAGTGTAGTGTATAGTGTTAGTGTGTAGTGTAGTGTATAGTGTAGTGTATAGTATAGTGTATAGTGTAGTGTATAGTGTAGTGTATAGTATAGTGTATAGTTGTAGTGTATAGTGTAGTGTATAGTGTAGTGTATAGTGTAGTGTACAGTGTAGTGTAGTGTATAGTGTAGTGTACAGTGTAGTGTATAGTGTAGTGTAGTGTATAGTGTAGTGTATAGTGTAGTGTATAGTTGTAGTGTATAGTGTAGTGTATAGTGTAGTGTATAGTGTAGTGTATAGTGTAGTGTATAGTGTAGTGTGTAGTGTATAGTGTAGTGTATAGTGTAGTGTATAGTGTAGTGTATAGTGTAGTGTATAGTGTAGTGTACAGTGTAGTGTATTGTATAGTGTGTAGTGTAGTGTATAGTGTAGTGTACAGTGTAGTGTAGTGTATAGTGTAGTGTACAGTGTAGTGTATAGTGTAGTGTATAGTGTAGTGTATAGTGTAGTGTAGTGTATAGTGCAGTGTATAGTGTAGTGTATAGTGTAGTGTATAGTGTAGTGTATAGTGTAGTGTATAGTGTAGTGTAGTAGTGTAGTGTATAGTGTAGTGTATAGTGTAGTGTATAGTGTAGGTATAGTGTAGTGTATAGTGTAGTGTATAGTGTAGTGTATAGTGTAGTGTATAGTGTAGTGTACAGTGTAGTGTCATAGTGTAGTGTAGTGTGTAGTGTAGTGTGTAGTGTAGTGTATAGTGTAGTGTAGTGTGTAGTGTAGTGTATAGTGTAGTGTATAGTGTAGTGTAGTGTACAGTGTAGTGTATAGTGTAGTGTATAGTGTAGTGTAGTGTATAGTGTAGTGTATAGTGTAGTGTAGTGTGTAGTGTATAGTGTAGTGTATAGTGTAGTGTAGTGTATAGTGTAGTGTATAGTGTAGTGTAGTGTGTAGTGTAGTGTATAGTGTAGTGTATACCTGGCTGCTGTAAATGGAGGAGGTTTTTCTCTCATGCTGCAAGGCCGTCCTGAAGTCCTCTTGACTGGCGTAGACACAGGCCAACAGGTGGTGACTACGCAGGGAGACGCGGGGAGACACGGTAAGACGCGGGGAGACACAGAGACGCGGGGAGACGCGGGGAGACACGGGGAGACGCGGGGAGACGCGGGGAGACGCGGGGAGACGTAGGGAGACACAGAGAGACACGGGAGACACGGGGAGACGCGGGGAGACGCGGGGAGACGCGGGGAGACGCGGGGAGACACGGGAGACGCGGGGAGACGCGGGGAGACGTAGGGAGACACAGAGAGACACGGGAGACGCGGGGAGACGCGGGGAGACGCGGGGAGACGCAGGGAGACGCGGGGAGACGCGGAGAGACGCGGGGAGACGCGGGGAGACGCGGGGAGACGCGGAGAGACGCAGGGAGACGCGGAGAGACACGGGGAGACGCGGGGAGAGGCGGGGAGACGCGGGGAGACGCGGGGAGACGCGGGGAGACGCGGGGAGACGCGGGGAGACGCGGGGAGACGCGGAGAGACGCGGGGAGACGCGGAGAGACGCGGGGAGACGCGGGGGAGACGCGGGGAGACGCGGGGAGACGCGGGGAGACACGGGGAGACGCGGGGAGACACGGGGAGACGCGGGGAAACGCGGGGAGACGCGGGGAGACGCGGAGAGACGCGGGGAGACGCGGGGAGACGCGGGGAGACGCGGGGAGACACGGGGAGACGCGGGGAGACGCGGGGAGACGCGGGGAGAGATGGGAAGATGCAAGTGAGAATGGTATTGCAGACTCACACACAGACACACTGCTATACACTATACACTACACTATACACTATATACTACACACTACTATACACTACACTATACACTACACACTATACACTAAACTATACACTACTACACTACATACTACTACACTACACTATACACTATACACTACACTATACACTACACAATACACACTACACTACACTATACACTACACTATACACTACACTACACTATACACTACACTATACACTACACTATACACTATACACTACACTATACACTACACTATACACTACACTATACACTACACTACACACTACTACACTATACACTACACTATACACTACACTATACACTACACTATACACTACACTATACACTACACTACACTATACACTACACTATACACTACACTACACTACACACTACACACTACACTACACACTACACTACACTACACACTACACTATACACTACACTACACACTACACTATACACTACACTACACACTACACTACTACACTACACTATACACTACACTATACACTACACTATACACTATACACTACACTACACTATACACTACACTATACACTACACTACACTATACACTACACTATACACTACACTATACACTACACTACACACTACACTATACACTACACTATACACTATACACTACACTATACACTACACTATACACTATACACTACACACTACACTATACACTACACTATACACTACACTATACACTACACTACACACTACACTATACACTCCTATACACTATACACTACTACACTACATACTACTACACTACACTATACACTATACACTACACTATACACTATACACTACACTATACACTATACACTATACACTACACTACACACTACACTACACACTACTACACAACACTACACTATACACTACACTATACACTACACTATACACTACACTATACACTACACTACACTATACACTACACTATACACTACACTATACACTACACTACACTCTACTACACACAGACACCTACACTACACTATACACTACACTATACACTACTACACTACACTATACACTACACTACACACTACACTACACACTACTCACGCGAGCGCTGTCTTGAGTGAGTGTTCTCCGTGAGTGGCGAGGGTGCAGCTGAGCGCCGACTGCAGAAAGAGCAGCGACAGCCGCAGCTCAAGCAGCCCGTGTAGCACCACCCCGACGTTCATCTACACACAGTGACACACACACACACAGTGACACACACACACAGTGACACACACACACAGTGACACAGACACAGTGACACACACACAGAGTGACACACACACACAGACACACACAGTGACACACACACACAGTGACACACACACACAGTGACACACACACAGTGACACACACACACAGACACACACAGACACACACAGACACACACACAGTGACACACACACACACAGTGACACACACACACACAGTGACACACACACAGTGACACACACACACAGTGACACACACACACAGACACACACAGACACACACAGACACACACACAGTGACACACACACACACAGTGACACACACACAGACACACACACAGAGTGACACACACACAGTGACACACACACAGTAACACACACACAGTGACACACACACACAGTGACACACACACAGAGTGACACACACACAGTGACACACACACAGTGACACACACACAGTGACACACACACACAGTGACACACACACACAGTGACACACACACAGTGACACACACACAGTGACACACACACAGACACACACAGACACACACACAGACACACACACAGTGACACACACACAGTGACACACACACAGACACACACACACACACAGTGACACACACACACAGTGACACACACACACAGTGACACACACACACAGTGACACACACACAGTGACACACACACACAGTGACACACACACACAGTGACACACACACAGAGTGACACACACACAGACACACATACACAGTGACACACACACACACAGTGACACACACAGTGACACACACACACAGTGACACACACACACACACAGTGACACACACACACAGTGACACACACACAGTGACACACACACACAGTGACACACACACACACACAGTGACACACACACACAGTGACACACACACAGTGACACACACACAGACACACATACACAGTGACACACACACACACAGTGACACACACACACAGTGACACACACACAGTGACACACACACACAGTGACAGACACACACACACACAGTGACACACACACACACAGTGACACACACACACAGTGACACACACACACAGTGACACACACACACACAGTGACACACACACACACACAGTGACACACACACACACAGACACACACACACACAGTGACACACACACACAGTGACACACACACACAGTGACACACACACACAGTGACACACACACACACACAGTGACACACACACACACACAGTGACACACACACACACACAGTGACACACACACACAGTGACACACACACACAGTGACACACACACACACACAGTGACACACACACACAGTGACACACACACACAGTGACACACACACAGTGACACACACACAGTGACACACACACACAGTGACACACACACACAGTGACACACACACACAGTGACACACACACAGAGTGACACACACACAGACACACATACACAGTGACACACACACACACAGTGACACACACACACAGTGACACACACAGTGACACACACACACAGTGACACACACACACACACAGTGACACACACACACAGTGACACACACACAGTGACACACACACACAGTGACACACACACACACACAGTGACACACACACACAGTGACACACACACAGTGACACACACACAGACACACATACACAGTGACACACACACACACAGTGACACACACACACAGTGACACACACACAGTGACACACACACACAGTGACACACACACACAGTGACACACACACACACAGTGACACACACACACAGTGACACACACACACAGTGACACACACACACACAGTGACACACACACACAGTGACACACACAGTGACACACACAGTGACACACACACACAGTGACACACACACACACAGTGACACACACACACACACAGACACACACGCACACAGTGACACACACACAGTGACACACACACACACACAGTGACACACACACACAGTGACACACACAGTGACACACACACAGTGACACACACACACACAGTGACACACACACACACACAGTGACACACACACACAGTGACACACACACACACACAGTGACACACACACACAGTGACACACACACACACACAGTGACACACACACACAGTGACACACACACACAGTGACACACACACAGTGACACACACACAGTGACACACACACACACAGTGACCCACACACAGTGACACACACACACAGTGACACACACACACAGTGACACACACACACAGTGACACACACACAGTGACACACACACAGACACAGTGACACACACGCACACAGACACACACACACAGTGACACACACACAGTGACACACACACACAGTGACACACACACACACAGTGACACACACAGACAGTGACACACACACAGTGACACACACACACACACACAGACACAGTGACACACACACAGTGACACACACACAGTGACACACACACAGTGACACACACACAGTGACACACACACACACAGACACAGTGACACACACACACACAGTGACACACACACACACAGTGACACACACACAGTGACACACACACAGTGACACACACACACACACACAGACACAGTGACACACACACAGTGACACACACACAGTGACACACACACAGTGACACACACACAGTGACACACACACACACACACAGTGACACACACACAGTGACACACACACACACAGTGACACACACAGTGACACACACACACAGTGACACACACACAGTGACACACACACACAGTGACACACACACAGTGACACACACACACAGTGACACACACACAGTGACACACACACAGAGTGACACACACACACAGTGACACACACACAGTGACACACACACACAGTGACACACACACAGTGACACACACACAGTGACACACACACACAGTGACACACACACAGTGACACACACACAGACACAGTGACACACACACAGTGACACACACACACACACACAGTGACACACACACAGTGACACACACACAGTGACACACACACAGACACACACACACAGTGACACACACACACACACAGTGACACACACACAGTGACACACACACACACAGTGACACACACACAGTGACACACACACACTGACACACAGACACGAGTTGTAGTGGTACTGGTACTAGTGTTAATAGTACCGGTACTACTACTAATAGTACCGGTACTACTACTAATAGTACCGGTACTACAGGAACTCACGTCAACGAGGGCTGCGTGTGGATGCTCCTGCTGTAATAGTACCGGTACTACTACTAATAGTACCGGTACTACAGGAACTCACGTCAACGAGGGCTGCGTGTGGATGCACCTGCTGTAATAGTACCGGTACTACTACTAATAGTACCGGTACTACAGGAACTCACGTCAACGAGGGCTGCGTGTGGATGCTCCTGCTGTAATAGTACCGGTACTACTACTAATAGTACCGGTACTACAGGAACTCACGTCAACGAGGGCTGCGTGTGGATGCTCCTGCTGTAATAGTACCGGTACTACTACTAATAGTACCGGTACTACAGGAACTCACGTCAACGAGGGCTGCGTGTGGATGCACCTGCTGTAATAGTACCGGTACTACTACTAATAGTACCGGTACTACAGGAACTCACGTCAACGAGGGCTGCGTGTGGATGCTCCTGCTGTAATAGTACCGGTACTACTACTAATAGTACCGGTACTACAGGAACTCACGTCAACGAGGGCTGCGTGTGGATGCACCTGCTGTAATAGTACTGGTACTACTACTAATAGTACCGGTACTACAGGAACTCACGTCAACGAGGGCTGCGTGTGGATGCTCCTGCTGTAATAGTACCGGTACTACTACTAATAGTACCGGTACTACAGGAACTCACGTCAACGAGGGCTGCGTGTGGATGCTCCTGCTGTAATAGTGCCGGTACTACTACTAATAGTACCGGTACTACAGGAACTCACGTCAACGAGGGCTGTGTGTGGATGCACCTGCTGTAATAGTACTGGTACTACTACTAATAGTACCGGTACTACAGAAACTCACGTCAACGAGGGCTGTGTGTGGATGCACCTGCTGTAATAGTACCGGTACTACTACTAATAGTACCGGTACTACAGGAACTCACGTCAACGAGGGCTGTGTGTGGATGCACCTGCTGTAATAGTACTGGTACTACTACTAATAGTACCGGTACTACAGGAACTCACGTCAACGAGGGCTGCGTGTGGATGCTCCTGCTGTAATAGTACCGGTACTACTACTAATAGTACCGGTACTACAGGAACTCACGTCAACGAGGGCTGCGTGTGGATGCTCCTGCTGTAATAGTACCGGTACTACTACTAATAGTACCGGTACTACAGGAACTCACGTCAACGAGGGCTGCGTGTGGATGCTCCTGCTGTAATAGTACCGGTACTACTACTAATAGTACCGGTACTACAGGAACTCACGTCAACGAGGGCTGCGTGTGGATGCACCTGCTGTAATAGTACCGGTACTACTACTAATAGTACCGGTACTACAGGAACTCACGTCAACGAGGGCTGCGTGTGGATGCTCCTGCTGTAATAGTACCGGTACTACTACTAATAGTACCGGTACTACAGGAACTCACGTCAACGAGGGCTGCGTGTGGATGCACCTGCTGTAATAGTACCGGTACTACTACTAATAGTACCGGTACTACAGGAACTCACGTCAACGAGGGCTGTGTGTGGATGCTCCTGCTGTAATAGTACCGGTACTACTACTAATAGTACCGGTACTACAGGAACTCACGTCAACGAGGGCTGCGTGTGGATGCACCTGCTGTAATAGTACCGGTACTACTACTAATAGTACCGGTACTACAGGAACTCACGTCAACGAGGGCTGCGTGTGGATGCACCTGCTGTAATAGTACCGGTACTACTACTAATAGTACCGGTACTACAGGAACTCACGTCAACGAGGGCTGCGTGTGGATGCTCCTGCTGTAATAGTACTGGTACTACTACTAATAGTACCGGTACTACAGGAACTCACGTCAACGAGGGCTGCGTGTGGATGCACCTGCTGTAATAGTACCGGTACTACTACTAATAGTACCGGTACTACAGGAACTCACGTCAACGAGGGCTGCGTGTGGATGCACCTGCTGTAATAGTACCGGTACTACTACTAATAGTACCGGTACTACAGGAACTCACGTCAACGAGGGCTGCGTGTGGATGCACCTGCTGTAATAGTACCGGTACTACTACTAATAGTACCGCTACTACAGGAACTCACGTCAACGAGGGCTGCGTGTGGATGCACCTGCTGTAATAGTACCGGTACTACTACTAATAGTACCGCTACTACAGGAACTCACGTCAACGAGGGCTGCGTGTGGATGCTCCTGCTGTAATAGTACCGGTACTACTACTAATAGTACCGGTACTACAGGAACTCACGTCAACGAGGGCTGCGTGTGGATGCTCCTGCTGTAATAGTACCGGTACTACTACTAATAGTACCGGTACTACAGGAACTCACGTCAACGAGGGCTGCGTGTGGATGCACCTGCTGTAATAGTACCGGTACTACTACTAATAGTACCGGTACTACTACTAATAGTACCGGTACTACAGGAACTCACGTCAACGAGGGCTGCGTGTGGATGCACCTGCTGTAATAGTACTGGTACTACTACTAATAGTACCGGTACTACTACTAATAGTACCGGTACTACAGGAACTCACGTCAACGAGGGCTGCGTGTGGATGCTCCTGCTGTAATAGTACCGGTACTACTACTAATAGTACCGGTACTACAGGAACTCACGTCAACGAGGGCTGCGTGTGGATGCTCCGGTCCGGCGAGGATGAGAATCATCGAGCGAGCGCGGTACAGTAGATACAGTGCGTCCGCAGGGTGTCCCGTAGTCACGCAGTACAGTGAGAGGTGTACCTGTGACACACACAGTACACACACAGTACACACACAGTACACTCACACAGTGCACACACACAGTACACACACACTGTACACACACACTGTACACACATACAGTACGCACACTGTACACACACACTGTACACACACAGTACACACACACACTGTACACACACTGCACACACACACACTGTACACACACACTGTACACACACACTGTACACACACAGTACACACACACAGTACACACACTGTACACACACACAGTACACACACTGTACACACACACACACAGTACACACACAGTACACACACACAGCACACACACTGTACACACACTGTACACACACAGTACACACACACCGCACACACACTGTACACACACAGTACACACACACAGTACACACACACAGTACACACACACAGTACACACACACAGACACACACACAGTACACACACTGTACACACACAGTACACACACACAGACACACACACAGTACACACACACTGTACACACACACAGTACACACACACAGTACACACACACAGTACACACACACAGACACACACACAGTACACACACACAGTACACACACACACAGTACACACACACTGTACACACACAGTACACACACACAGACACACACACAGCACACACACAGCACACACACAGTACACACACACAGTACACACACACACAGTACACACACACAGACACACACACAGTACACACACACAGTACACACACACAGTACACACACACACAGTACACACACACAGACACACACACAGCACACACACAGCACACACACAGTACACACACACAGTACACACACACAGTACACACACACACAGTACACACACACAGACACACACACAGCACACACACAGCACACACACACAGTACACACACACTGTACACACACACAGTACACACACACAGTACACACACAGTACACACACACAGACACACACACAGCACACACACTGTACACACACTGTACACACACACAGTACACACACACTGTACACACACACAGTACACACACACAGCACACACACTGTACACACACTGTACACACACACAGTACACACACAGTACACACACACAGTACACACACACAGTACACACACACACAGTACACACACACACTGTACACACACACAGTACACACACACTGTACACACACTGTACACACACTGTACACACACAGTACACACACACCGCACACACACTGTACACACACTGTACACACACAGTACACACACACACAGTACACACACACACTGTACACACACACAGTACACACACACAGTACACATACACTGTACACACACACAGTACACACACACAGTACACACACAGTACACACAGTACACACACAGTACACACACAGTACACACACAGTACACACACAGTACACACACACAGTACACACACACAGTACACACACACACAGTACACACACACAGCACACACACACAGTACACACACACACTGTACACACACACAGTACACACACAGTACACACACAGTACACACACACACAGTACACACACACAGTACACACACACAGTACACACACACACAGTACACACACAGTACACACACAGTACACACACACACTGTACACACACACAGTACACACACACACTGTACACACACACAGTACACACACACACAGTACACACACAGACACACACACAGTACACACACACAGTACACACACAGTACACACACACAGTACACACACACACAGTACACACACACACACAGTACACACACACAGTACACACACACTGTACACACACACAGTACACACACAGTACACACACACAGTACACACACACAGTACACACACAGACACACACACAGTACACACACACAGTACACACACAGTACACACACACAGTACACACACACAGTACACACACACACACAGTACACACACACAGTACACACACACAGTACACACACACAGTACACACACACTGTACACACACACAGTACACACACACAGCACACACACTGTACACACACACAGTACACACACAGTACACACACACACTGTACACACACACAGTACACACACACAGTACACACACACACTGTACACACACACAGTACACACACACAGTACACACACACACAGTACACACACACAGTACACACACACACAGTACACACACACAGTACACACACACAGTACACACACACAGTACACACACACAGTACACACACACACTGTACACACACACAGTACACACACACAGTACACACACACAGTACACACACACACAGTACACACACACAGTACACACACACACTGTACACACACAGTACACACACAGTACACACACACACAGTACACACACACAGTACACACACACAGTACACATACAGTACACACACACACAGTACACACACACAGTACACACACACACAGTACACACACACACAGTACACACACACAGTACACACACACACAGTGCACACACACAGTACACACACACACAGTACACACACACACAGTACACACACACAGTACACACACACACAGTACACACACACAGTACACACACACACAGCACACACACACAGTACACACACACTGTACACACACAGTACACACACACTGTACACACACACAGTACACACACACTGTACACACACACTGTACACACACACAGTACACACACACAGTACACACACACAGTACACACACACAGTACACACACACTGTACACACACACTGTACACACACACACAATACACACACACACTGTACACACACACTGTACACACACACAGTACACACACACAGCACACACACACACTGTACACACACACAGTACACACACACTGTACACACACACTGTACACACACACTGTACACACACACTGTACACACACACAGTACACACACACACTGTACACACACACAGTACACACACACAGTACACACACACACTGTACACACACAGTACACACACACAGCACACACAGTACACACACACTGTACACACACACAGTACACACACACACAGTACACACACACACAGTACACACACACACTGTACACACACACAGTACACACACACAGTACACACACACTGTACACACACACAGTACACACACACACTGTACACACACAGTACACACACACAGTACACACACAGTACACACACAGTACACACACACAGTACACACACTGTACACACACAGTACACACACACACACAGACACACACACAGTGACACACACACACACAGTACACACACACACAGCACACACACACAGGACACACACAGTACACATATAGTACACACACAGTACACACACACAGTGCATACAGACACAGCACACACACACAGTACACACACACAGTACACACAGTACACACACAGTACACACACACAGTACACACACACACAGTACACACACACAGTGACACACACACAGTGACACACACACACACAGTACACACACACACAGCACACACACACAGCACACACACACACACAGTACACACACAGTAC
Source organism: Lampetra fluviatilis (assembly GCF_964198595.1). Taxonomy (NCBI): domain Eukaryota; kingdom Metazoa; phylum Chordata; class Hyperoartia; order Petromyzontiformes; family Petromyzontidae; genus Lampetra; species Lampetra fluviatilis. The sequence continues at coordinate 23,618 of NW_027620704.1, read as the reverse complement.
ACACACACACAGTACACACACACACAGTACACACACACACAGTACACACACACACAGTACACACACACAGTACACACACACACACAGTACACACACAGTACACACACACAGTACACACAGTACACACAGTACACACACACAGTACACACACAGTACACACACAGTACACACACAGTACACACACACAGTACACACACAGTACACACACACACAGTACACACACACACAGTACACACACACAGTACACACACACAGTACACACACAGTACACACACACACACACAGTACACACACAGACACACACAGTACACACACAGACACACACAGTACACACACAGTACACACAGTACACACACAGTACACACACACACACAGTACACACACACAGTACACACACACAGTACACACACACAGTACACACACAGTACACACACACACACAGTACACACACACAGTACACACACACAGTACACACACACACAGTACACACACACACAGTACACACACAGTACACACACAGTACACACACACAGTACACACACAGTACACACACAGTACACACACACAGTACACACACACAGTACACACACACTGTACACACACACACAGTACACACACACAGTACACACACACAGCACACACACACACACAGTACACACACAGTACACACACACACAGTACACACACACAGCACACACACACACACAGTACACACACAGTACACACACACACAGTACACACACACACACAGCACACACACACAGCACACACACACACAGTACACACACAGTACACACACACACAGTACACACACACAGTACACACAGTACACACACACAGTACACACACACACAGTACACACACAGTACACACACACAGTACACACACAGTACACACACACAGTACACACACACAGTACACACACACAGTACACACACACACAGTACACACACAGTACACACACACACAGTACACACACACAGTACACACACACAGTACACACACACAGTACACACACACACACAGTACACACACAGTACACACACACAGTACACACACACAGTACACACACACAGTACACACACAGTACACACACACAGTACACACACACAGTACACACACTGTACACACACACAGTACACACACAGTACACACAGTACACACACACCCAGTACACACACAGCACACACACAGTACACACACACAGTACACACACACTGTACACACATACAGTACACACACTGTACACACACACAGTACACACACACTGTACACACATACAGTACACACACAGTACACACACACAGTACACACACACAGTACACACACACACAGTACACACACACAGTACACACACTGTACACACACACACAGTACACACACACTGTACACACACAGCACACACACAGTACACACACACAGTACACACACACAGTACACACACAGTACACACAGTACACACACACAGTACACACACACACACAGTACACACACAGTACACACACACACACAGTACACACACAGCACACACACACAGCACACACACAGCACACACACAGTACACACACACAGTACACACACAGTACACACACAGTACACACACACAGTACACACACAGTACACACACACAGCACACACACACAGCACACACACAGTACACACACACACACAGTACACACACACAGTACACACACACAGTACACACACACAGTACACACACAGCACACACACACAGCACACACACAGTACACACACACACACAGTACACACACAGTACACACACACACACAGTACACACACAGTACACACACAGTACACACACACAGCACACACACAGTACACACACAGTACACACACACAGTACACACACAGTACACACACACAGCACACACACAGTACACACACACAGCACACACACAGTACACACACAGTACACACACACACACAGCACACACACAGTACACACACACAGTACACACACACAGTACACACACACAGTACACACACACACAGTACACACACAGTACACACACAGTACACACACACACAGTACACACACAGTACACACACACACAGTACACACACACAATACACACACACACAGTACACACACACACAGTACACACACAGTACACACACACACAGTACACACACACAGTACACACACAGTACACACACACAGTACACACACACACAGTACACACACACAGTACACACACACAGTACACACACACACAGTACACACACACACAGTACACACACACAGTACACACACACACAGTACACACACAGTACACACACACACAGTACACACACACAGTACACACACAGTACACACACACACAGTACACACACACAGTACACACACAGTACACACACACACAGTACACACACACAGTACACACACACACAGTACACACACAGTACACACACACACAGTACACACACACAGTACACACACAGTACACACACACACAATACACACACACAGTACACACACAGTACACACACACTGTACACACACAGTACACACACACACAGTACACACACACAGTACACACACACAGTACACACACACAATACACACACACAGTACACACACACACAGTACACACACAGTACACACACACACAGTACACACACACAGTACACACACACAATACACACACACAGTACACACACACACAGTACACACACAGTACACACACACACAGTACACACACAGCACACACACAGTACACACACACAGTACACACACAGTACACACACACAGTACACACACAGTACACACACACACAGTACACACACACAGCACACACACAGTACACACACACAGTACACACACAGTACACACACACACAGTACACACACACAGTACACACACACAGTACACACACAGTACACACACACACACAGTACACACACACAGTACACACACACAATACACACACACAGTACACACACAGTACACACACACTGTACACACACAGTACACACACACACAGTACACACACAGTACACACACACAGTACACACACACACTGTACACACACACAATACACACACACAATACACACACACACTGTACACACACACACAGTACACACACAGTACACACACACAATACACACACACACAATACACACACACAGTACACACACAGTACACACACACACAGTACACACACACAGTACACACACAGTACACACACAGTACACACACAATACACACACACAATACACACACACAGTACACACACACACTGTACACACACAGTACACACACACACAGTACACACACACAGTACACACACAGTACACACACAGTACACACACACAGTACACACACAGTACACACACACACAGTACACACACACACAGTACACACACACAGTACACACACAGTACACACACAGTACACACACACAGTACACACAGTACACACAGTACACACACACAATACACACACACAGTACACACACACACTGTACACACACACAGTACACACACACAGTACACACACACAGTACACACACACAGTACACACACACACACAGTACACACACACAATACACACAAACACTGTACACACACACAATACACACACACACAGTACACA
>NW_027620704.1:0-15000 GCF_964198595.1 Lampetra fluviatilis | reverse complement strand
CAGAGACACTCACTCAGCCACGCACTCAGTCAGCCACTCACTCACCCACCCAGCCACTCACCCACCCACCCACTCACTCACCCACTCACCCACCCACCCACTCACTCACCCACTCACCCACCCACCCACTCACTCACCCACTCACCCACTCACCCACCCACCCACTCACCCACCCACCCACCCACCCACTCACCCACCCACCCACCCACTCACCCACCCACCCACCCACTCACCCACCCACCCACCCACCCACCACTCACTCACCCACCCCAGCCACTCACCCACCCACCCACTCACTCACCCACTCACCCACCCACCCACTCACTCACCCACCCAGCCACTCACCCACCCACCCACTCACTCACCCACTCACCCACCCACCCACTCACCCACCCACCCACCCACCCACCCACTCACTCACCCACCCACCCACCCACTCACTCACCCACCCACTCACTCAGTCACTCAGTCACTGAGTCACTCACTTACTTACTCACCCACCCACCCACTCACCCACCCACCCACCCACCCACTCACCCACCCACTCACCCACTCACCCACCCACCCACCCACTCACCCACCCACCCACCCACCACTCACCCACCCACCCACTCACTCACCCACCCACCCACCCACCCACTCACTCACCCACCCACCCACCCACTCACTCACCACCCACTCACCCACCCACCCACCCACCCACCCACTCACTCACCCACCCACCCACCCACTCACTCACCCACCCACCCACCCACTCACCCACCCACCCACTCACCCACCCACCCACCCACTCACCCACCCACCCACCCACCCACCCACCCCACCCACTCACTCACCCATCCACCCACCCACCCACTCACCCACCCACTCACCCACTCACCCACCCACCCACCCACCCACTCACCCACCCACCCACCCACCCACCCACCCACTCACCCACCCAACCACCCACCCACCCACCCACTCACTCACCCACCCACCCACCCACTCACCCACCCACCCACCCACCCACTCACCCACCCACTCACCCACCCACCCACTCACCCACCCACCCACCCACCCACCCACTCACCCACTCACCCACTCACCCACCACCCACCACTCACCCACCCACCCACCCACTCACCCACCCACCCACCCACCCACCCACCCACTCACCCACTCACCCACTCACCCACCCACCCACTCACCCACCCACACTCACTCACCCACCCACCCACCCACCCACCCACTCACTCACCCACCCACCCACCCACCCACTCACCCACCCACCCACACACTCACTCACCCACCCACCCACCCACCTTGCTCCACCCTGCTCTGCCCGCTGTACATGAAGGCGGGAGCGTCGCTAGCGGCGGTCTGAGCGTGACGCACCAGCGGACGCAGCTCCAGGACATCCTCCGCAGTGAAGGCGGCACGCTGGTCACCGTCCATGGGGTAGTCTCGGAGACGCAGCTGCGGACACGTGGGGGGGTGAGGGTCACGTGGTGAGGGTGAGGGTCACGTGGTGAGGGTGAGGGTCACGTGGTGAGGGTGAGGGTCACGTGGGGGGGTGAGGGTCACGTGGTGAGGGTGAGGGTCACGTGGTGAGGGTGAGGGTCACGTGGTGAGTGACACGCTGGTCACCGTCTATGGGGTAGTCTCGGAGACGCAGCTGGGGACACACGTGGTGAGGGTCACGTGGTGAGGGGGAGAGACACGTGGTGAGGGTCACGTGGTGAGGGGGAGAGACACGTGGTGAGGGTCACGTGGTGAGGGGGAGAGACACGTGGTGAGGGTCACGTGGTGAGGGTCACGTGGTGAGGGTCACGTGGTGAGGGTCACGTGGTGAGGGTCACGTGGTGAGTGTCACGTGGTGAGGGTCACGTGGTGAGGGTCACGTGGTGAGGGTCACGTGGTGAGGGTCACGTGGTGAGGGTCACGTGGTGAGGGTCACGTGGTGAGGGTCACGTGGTGGTGAGAGACACGTGGTGAGGGTGAAAGACACGTGGTGAGGGTCACGTGGTGAGAGACACGTGGTGAGGGTGAGAGACACGTGGTGAGGGTGAGAGACACGTGGTGAGGGTCACGTGGTGAGAGACACGTGGTGAGGGGGAGAGACACGTGGTCGTGAGAGACACGTGGTGGTGGTGGTGGTGATGGTGGTGGTGGTGGTGGCGGTGATGGTGGTGGTGATGGTGGTGATGGTGGTGATGGTGGTGGTGATGATGGTGGGGGTAGTGGTGGTGATGGTGATGTTGGTGATGGTGGTGGTGATGGTGGTGGTGATGGTGATGATGGTGGTGATGGTGGTGGTGGTGATGGTGGTGGTGATGGTGGGGGTAGTGGTGGTGATGGTGATGTTGGTGATGGTGGTGGTGATGATGGTGGTGATGGTGGTAATGATGGTGGTGGTGATGGTGGTGAGTGACACGTGGTGAGAGACACGTGGTGAGGGTCACGTGGTGAGTGACACCTGTATTCCCATCTTGATGCAGACCTCCCTCAGCATGGAGACTTTCTGCAGAGAGAATTTCTCCACTGCCTCATCCACTCCCTCACTACACTCAGAGCGGGGGGGGAGAGGGTTTAATCACCCAGCCACTCACTCACCCAGCCACTCACTCACTCAGCCACTCACTCACTCACTCACCCACTCACTCACCTACTCACTCACTCAGCCACTCACTCATCCACTCCCTCACTACACTCAGAGCGGGGGGGGGGGGGGGGGGGGGTTTAATCACCCAGCCACTCACTCACTCAGTCTGCCACTCACTCACTCAGCCACTCACTCACTCAGCCACTCACTCAGCCACTCACTCAGCCACTCACCCACTCAGCCACTCACTCACTCACTCATCCACTCACTCACTACACTCAGAGCGGGGGGGGGGAGAGGGTTTAATCACCCAGCCACTCACTCACTCAGTCTGCCACTCACTCACTCAGCCACTCACTCACTCAGTCACTCACTCAGCCACTCACTCAGCCATTCACTCAGCCACTCACTCAGTCACTCACTCAGTCACTCACTCAGTCACTCACTCACCCACTCACTCACCCACTCACTCACCCACTCACTCACCTACTCACTCACTCAGCCACTCACTCAGCCACTCACTCAGCCACTCACCCACTCACTCACCCACTCACTCACCTACTCACTCACCTAGCCACTCACTCAGCCACTCACTCAGCCACTCACCCACTCACTCACCCACTCACTCACCTACTCACTCACCTACTCACTCACTCAGCCACTCACTCATCCACTCCCTCACTACACTCAGAGCGGGGGGGGGGGGGGAGGGGGGGGTTTACTCACTCACTCAGCCACTCACTCACTCAGTCAGCCACTCACTCAGCCACTCACTCAGCCACTCACTCACTCAGTCAGCCACTCACTCAGCCACTCACTCACTCAGTCAGCCACTCACTCAGCCACTCACTCAGTTACTCACTCACTCACTCAGTCACTCACCCACTCAGCCACTCACTCAGTTACTCACTCACTCACTCAGTCACTCACCCACTCAGCCACTCACTCAGTCATTCACTCACTCACTCAGTCACTCACTCACTCAGCCACTCACTCAGCCATTCACTCACTCACTCAGTCACTCACTCACTCAGCCACTCACTCAGCCACTCACTCAGCCACTCACTCACTCAGCCACTCACTCAGCCACTCACTCAGCCACTCACTCAGCCACTCACTCACTCAGCCACTCACTCAGCCACTCACCCACTCACTCACCCACCCACCCACCCACACTGTCACCCACCCACTCACCCACCCACCCATCCACTCACCCACCCACCCACTCACCCACTCTACAACAAGCCCACCCATTCACTCACCCACTCACCCACCCACCCACTCACCCACTCACCCACCCACTCACTCACTCACTCACCCACCCACCCACCCACCCACCCCCACCCACCACCACCCACTCACTCACCACCCACCCACCCACCCACTCACCCACTCCCACTCACCACCACTCACCCACTCACACCCACCCCCCACTCACTCACTCACTCACCCACCCACCCACTCACCCACCCACCCACTCACCCACCCACCCACTCACCCACCCACCCACCCACTCACCCACCCACTCACCCACCCCCCCACCCACCCACTCACCCACCCACCCACTCACCCACCCACCCCCCCACCCACCCACTCACCCACCCACCCACTCACCCACTCACTCACCCACCCACTCACCCACCCACCCACTCACCCACTCACCCACCCACCCACCCCCCCACCCACCCACCCACCCACTCACCCACTAACTCACCCACCCACCCACTCACCCACCCACCCCCCCACCCACCCACTCACCCACCCACCCACCCACCCACTCACCCACCCACTCACCCACCCACTCACTCATCCACTCACCCACTCACTCACCCACTCACCCACCCACTCACCCACCCACCCACTCACCCACCCACCCACCCACTCACCCATTCACCCACCCACCCACCCCCCCACCCACCCACTCACCCACCCACCCACTCACTCACCCACTCACTCACCCACCCACTCACCCACCCACCCACCCACTCACCCACCCACCCACTCACCCACCCACCCACCCACCCCCCCACCCACCCACTCACCCACCCACCCACCCACTCACCCACCCACCCACTCACCCACCCACTCACTCACCCACTCACCCACTCACTCACCCACTCACCCATCCACTCACCCACCCACCCACCCACTCACCCACCCACCCACCCACCCACTCACCCACTCACCCACCCACCCACCCCCCCACCCACCCACTCACTCACCCACTCACCCACCCACCCACCCACTCACCCACCCACTCACTCACCCACTCACCCACCCACCCACCCACTCACTCACCCACCCACCCACTCACCCACTCACTCACTCACCCACTCACCCACCCACCCCCCACCCACCCACTCACCCACCCACCCACTCACCCACTCACTCACCCACCCACTCACCCACCCACTCACTCACCCACTCACCCACCCACCCACCCCCCCACCCACCCACCCACCCACTCACCCACTAACTCACCCACCCACCCACTCACCCACCCACCCCCCCACCCACCCACCCCCCCACCCACCCACTCACCCACCCACCCACCCACCCACCCACTCACCCACCCACTCACCCACCCACTCACTCATCCACTCACCCACTCACTCACCCACTCACCCACCCACTCACCCACCCACCCACTCACCCACCCACCCACCCACTCACCCACCCACCCCCCCACCCACCCACTCACCCACCCACCCACTCACTCACCCACTCACTCACCCACCCACTCACCCACCCACCCACCCACTCACCCACCCACCCACTCACCCACCCACCCACTCACCCACTCACTCACCCACTCACCCACCCACTCACCCACCCACCCACTCACCCACCCACCCACTCACCCACCCACTCACCCACTCACCAGTCCACCCTGAAGTTGTAGTACCCCATCGCCTCCACTGCGATCATCTCCCACAGCAACCGCGGACTCAGCCCCGTCCACCCCAATGCGCTCAGCCCGGCCTGCCACGAGCCGGCCACAACACCCCTAGCCGCCGGCTCCGGTGAGGGTGGTGAGGGTGGTGAGGGTGGTGTGGCTGACTCTTGTGAGGGTGGTGAGGGTGGTGAGGGTGGTGTGGCTGGCTCTGGTAAGGGTGGTGAGGGTGGTGTGGCTGGCTCCAGTGGTGTGGCTGGCTCCAGTGGTGTGGCTGCCTCCAGTGGTGTGGTTGACTCCGGTGAGGGTGGTGAGGGTGGTGAGGGTGTGGCTGGCTCTGGTGAGGGTGCTGAGGGTGGTGAGGGTGGTGTGGCTGGCTCTGGTAAGGGTGGTGAGGGTGGTGTGGCTGGCTCCAGTGGTGTGGCTGGCTCCGGTGAGGGCCTGGCCGATCGAGACCGCCGCAACCAACGTCCGGTGTGGCGGGCGTCGTGGTGGTGGGGCTGGCGGGGAGCCTGGTGTTGTGGCCGGGTGGAAGGTTCGTGGTGGTGGTGAGTGTCGTGGTGATGTTGGTGAGCGTCGTGGTGGTGAGTGTCGTGGTGATGTTGGTGAGCGTCGTGGTGGTGTTGGTGTTGTGGCCGGGCTGGCGTGTCGGGTGTTGGGGCCGGGCAGGAGCCGAGGAGGCAGCTGAGGAAGTGGGCGCAGCAAGCGGAGAGCGCCGAGACCTCCACCTGCTGCGGGGCGGTAGCAGCAGCAGCATCAGCATCATCATCAGCAGCAGCAGCAGCAGCATCATCAGCAGCAGCATCAGCAACAGCAGCAGCATCAGCATCATCAGCAGCAGCAGCAGCAGCATCAGCATCAGCAACATCATCAGCAGCATCAGCATCATCAGCAGCAGCAGCATCATCAGCAGCAGTATCAGCAGCAGCATCAGCAGCAGCTGCAGCAGCAACATCATCAGCAGCAGCAGCATCAGCAACATCATCATCAGCAGCAGTATCAGCATCAGTAGCAGAAGCAGCAGCATCAGCAACATCATCAGCAGCAGCAGCATCAGCATCATCAGCAGCAGCAGCAGCAACAGTAGCATCAGCAGCAGAAGCAGCATCATCAGCAGCATCATCAGCAACATCATCAGCAGCAGCAGTAGCAGCATCAGTAGCAGAAGCAGCAGCATCAGCATCATCATCATCAGCAGCAACAGTAGCATCAGTAGCAGAAGCAGCAGCATCAGCATCATCATAAGCAGCAGCAGCATCATCATCATCAGCAGCATCAGCAACAGTAGCAGCAGCAACATCATCAATGTGAGTCCACCTGTAGGCACGAATGAGTTGGTGGGTGAGTGAGTGAGTGAGTGGGTGGGTGAGTGAGTGAGTGGGTGGGTGAGTGAGTGGGTGGGTGAGTGAGTGAGTGGGTGAGTGGGTGAGTGGGTGAGTGAGTGGGTGTGTGAGTGGGTGAGTGGGTGAGTGAGTGGGTGAGTGGGTGAGTGAGTGAGTGGGTGGGTGAGTGAGTGAGTGAGTGGGTGAGTGAGTGAGCAGGTGAGTGAGTGGGTGAGTGGGTGTGTGAGTGGGTGAGTGAGTGGGTGAGTGGGTGAGTGAGTGGGTGGGTGAGTGAGTGAGTGGGTGGGTGGGTGAGTGAGTGAGTGGGTGAGTGAGTGAGTAGGTGAGTGAGTGGGTGAGTGAGTGGGTGAGTGAGTGAGTGAGTAGGTGAGTGAGTGGGTGAGTGGGTGTGTGAGTGGGTGAGTGAGTGGGTGAGTGAGTGAGTGGGTGTGTGAGTGAGTGGGTGGGTGAGTGAGTGAGTGGGTGAGTGGGTGTGTGAGTGGGTGAGTGAGTGGGTGAGTGGGTGTGTGAGTGGGTGAGTGAGTGGGTGAGTGAGTGAGTGAGTAGGTGAGTGAGGGGCTGTGTGGGTGAGTGGGTGGGTGAGTGAGTGAGTGAGTGGCTGAGTGGGTGAGTGAGTGGGTGAGTGGGTGTGTGAGTGGGTGAGTGAGTGGGTGAGTGAGTGAGTGAGTAGGTGAGTGAGGGGCTGTGTGGGTGAGTGGGTGTGTGAGTGAGTGGCTGAGTGGGTGAGTGAGTGGCTGAGTGGGTGAGTGAGTGGCTGAGTAGGTGAGTGGGTGAGTGAGTGGGTGAGTGAGTGGGAGAGTGAGTAGATGAGTGGGTGAGTGAGTAGGTGAGTGAGTGAGTGAGTGGGTGTGAGTGAGTGGCTGAGTAGGTGACTGAGTGAGTGGGTGAGTGATTGTGTGTGTGATTGAGTGAGTGGCTGAGTGAGTGGGTGGGTGAGTGGCTGAGTAGGTGACTGAGTGAGTGGGTGAGTGAGTGAGTGTGTGAGTGGGTGAGTGAGTAAGTGAGTGAGTGAGTAGGTGAGCGAGTGAGTTTACCCTACCTGAAGGTACAACCGCATGATGTGAGTGAGTAGGTGAGTGAGTGTGTGGGTGAGTGAGTAGTTGAGTGAGTGAGTGGGTGAGTGAGTGGGTGAGTGAGTGAGTGAGTGGGTGAGTGAGTGGGTGAGTGAGTGAGTAGGTGAGTGAGTGAGTGGGTGAGTGAGTGGCTGAGTAGGTGAGTGAGTGGGTGAGCGAGTGAGTGGCTGAGTAGGTGAGTGGCTGAGTAGGTGAGTGAGTGGGTGAGTGATTGTGTGTGTGAATGAGTGAGTGAGTCTGTGAGTGAATGGCTGAGTAGGTGACTGAGTGAGTGGGTGAGTGAGTGGGTGACTGATTGTGTGTGTGATTGAGTGAGTGAGTCTGTGAGTGAGTGAGTGGCTGAGTAGGTGACTGAGTGTGTGAGTGGGTGAGTGAGTGGGTGAGTGAGTGAGTGATTAGGTGAGTGAGTAGGTGAGTGACTGAGTGGGTGAGTGAGTAAGTGAGTAAGTGAGTAGGTGAGTGAGTGTGTGAGCGAGTGAGTGTGTGAGTGAGTGAGTGAGTGTGTGAGTGAGTAGGTAAGTGAGTGAGTGAGTGACTGAGTGGGTGAGGGAGTGGCTGAGTAGGTGAGTGAGTGAGTGAGTGGCTGAGTGAGTGGCTGAGTGGGTAAGTAAGTAAGTAAGTAGGCGAGTGAGTACGTGAGTGAGTTTACCCTACCTGCAGGTACAAGCGCATGATGTGAGTGAGTAGGTGAGTGAGTGTGTGAGTGAGTGAGTGTGTGAGTGAGTAGGTAAGTGAGTGGGTGAGTAAGTGGCTGAGTAGGTGAGTGAGTGGGTGAGCGAGTGAGTGGCTGAGTAGGTGAGTGGCTGAGTAGGTGAGTGAGTGGGTGAGTGAGTGAGTGAGTAGGTGAGTGAGTGTGTGAGTGGGTGAGTGTGTGAGTGAGTGAGTGTGTGAGTAGGTAAGTGAGTGGGTGAGTGAGTGGCTGAGTAGGTGAGTGAGTGGGTGAGCGAGTGAGTGGCTGAGTAGGTGAGTGGCTGAGTAGGTGAGTGAGTGGGTGAGTGAGTGAGTGAGTAGGTGAGTGAGTGTGTGAGTGAGTGAGTGTGTGAGTAGGTAAGTGAGTGGGTGAGTGAGTGGGTCAGTGAGTGGCTGAGTAGGTGACTGAGTGGGTGAGCGAGTGAGTGGCTGAGTAGGTGAGTGGCTGAGTAGGTGAGTGAGTGGGTGAGTGAGTGAGTGAGTAGGTGAGTGAGTGTGTGAGTGAGTGAGTGAGTGTGTGAGTAGGTAAGTGAGTGGGTGAGTGAGTGGGTCAGTGAGTGGCTGAGTAGGTGAGTGAGTGGGTGAGCGAGTGAGTGGCTGAGTAGGTGAGTGGCTGAGTAGGTGAGTGAGTGGGTGAGTGAGTGAGTGAGTGAGTAGGTGAGTGAGTGTGTGAGTGAGTGAGTGAGTGTGTGAGTAGGAAAGTGAGTGGGTGAGTGAGTGGGTCAGTGAGTGGCTGAGTAGGTGAGTGAGTGGGTGAGCGAGTGAGTGGCTGAGTAGGTGAGTGGCTGAGTAGGTGAGTGAGTGGGTGAGTGATTGTGTGTGTGAATGAGTGAGTGAGTCTGTGAGTGAGTGGCTGAGTAGGTGACTGAGTGAGTGGGTGAGTGAGTGGGTGAGTGATTGTGTGTGTGATTGAGTGAGTGAGTCTGTGAGTGAGTGAGTGGCTGAGTAGGTGACTAAGTGTGTGAGTGGGTGAGTGAGTGAGTGGGTGAGTGGGTGTGTGAGTGGGTGTGTGAGTGGGTGAGTGAGTGGCTGAGTGGGTGAGTGAGTGGCTGAGTAGGTGAGTGGGTGAGTGAGTGGGTGAGTGAGTGGCTGAGTAGGTGAGTGAGTGGCTGAGTGGGTGAGTGAGTGGCTGAGTGGGTGAGTGAGTGGCTGAGTAGGTGAGTGGGTGAGTGAGTGGGTGAGTGGGTGAGTGGGTGTGTGAGTGGGTGAGTGAGTGAGTGAGTGGGTGAGTGGGTGGGTGAGTGAGTGAGTAGGTGAGTGGGTGAGTGAGTGGGTGAGTTGGTGGGTGAGTGAGTGAGTGGGTGGGTGAGTGAGTGAGTGGGTGGGTGAGTGAGTGAGTGGGTGAGTGGGTGTGTGAGTGGGTGAGTGAGTGAGTAGGTGAGTGAGGGGCTGTGTGGGTGAGTGGGTGTGTGTGTCAGTGAGTGAGTGGCTGAGTGGGTGAGTGAGTGGCTGAGTGGGTGAGTGAGTGGCTGAGTAGGTGAGTGGGTGAGTGAGTGGGTGAGTGAGTGGGAGAGTGAGTGAGTAGATGAGTGGGTGAGTGAGTAGGTGAGTGAGTGGGTGTGAGTGAGTGGCTGAGTAGGTGACTGAGTGAGTGGGTGAGTGAGTGAGTGTGTGAGTGAGTGAGTGATTAGGTGAGTGAGTAGGTGAGTGACTGAGTGGGTGAGTGAGTAAGTGAGTGAGTGAGTAGGTGAGCGAGTGAGTTTACCCTACCTGAAGGTACAACCGCATGATGTGAGTGAGTAGGTGAGTGAGTGTGTGGGTGAGTGAGTAGCTGAGTGAGTGAGTGGGTGAGTGAGTGGGTGAGTGAGTGAGTGGGTGAGTGAGTGGGTGAGTGAGAGTAGGTGAGTGAGTAGGTGAGTGAGTAAGTGAGTGAGTGATTGTGTGAGTGAGTGAGTGTGTGAGTAGGTAAGTGAGTGGGTGAGTGAGTGGCTGAGTAGGTGAGTGAGTGGGTGAGCGAGTGAGTGGCTGAGTAGGTGAGTGGCTGAGTAGGTGAGTGAGTGGGTGAGTGATTGTGTGTGTGAATGAGTGAGTGAGTCTGTGAGTGAATGGCTGAGTAGGTGAGTGAGTGAGTGGGTGAGTGAGTGGGTGAGTGATTGTGTGTGTGATTGAGTGAGTGAGTCTGTGAGTGAGTGAGTGGCTGAGTAGGTGACTGAGTGTGTGAGTGGGTGAGTGAGTGGGTGAGTGAGTGAGTAGGTGAGTGAGTAGGTGAGTGACTGAGTAGGTAAGTGAGTAAGTGAGTGAGTGGCTGAGTAGGTGACTGAGTGTGTGAGTGGGTGAGTGAGTGGGTGAGTGAGTGTGTGAGTGAGTGAGTGACTGAGTAGGTAAGTGAGTAAGTGAGTGAGTGACTGAGTGGGTGAGGGAGTGGCTGAGTAGGTGAGTGACTGAGTGAGTGGCTGAGTGAGTGACTGAGTGTGTGAGTGAGTGAGTGTGTGAGTGAGTGAGTGAGTGAGTGACTGAGTGGGTGAGGGAGTGGCTGAGTAGGTGAGTGAGTGAGTGAGTGGCTGAGTGAGTGACTGAGTGGGTAAGTAAGTAAGTGAGTAGGCGAGTGAGTACGTGAGTGAGTTTACCCTACCTGCAGGTACAAGCGCATGATGTGAGTGAGTAGGTGAGTGAGTGTGTGAGTGAGTGAGTGTGTGAGTGAGTAGGTAAGTGAGTGAGTGAGTGATTGTGTGAGTGGGTGAGTGAGTGTGTGAGTGAGTGAGTGAGTGGGTGAGTGTGTGAGTGAGTGAGTGAGTGTGTGAGTAGGTGAGTGAGTGGGTGAGCGAGTGAGTGGCTGAGTAGGTGAGTGAGTGGGTGAGCGAGTGAGTGGCTGAGTAGGTGAGTGGCTGAGTAGGTGAGTGAGTGGGTGAGTGATTGTGTGTGTGAATGAGTGAGTGAGTCTGTGAGTGAATGGCTGAGTAGGTGACTGAGTGAGTGGGTGAGTGAGTGAGTGTGTGAGTGAGTGAGTGATTAGGTGAGTGAGTAGGTGAGTGACTGAGTGGGTGAGTGAGTAAGTGAGTGAGTGAGTAGGTGAGCGAGTGAGTTTACCCTACCTGAAGGTACAACCGCATGATGTGAGTGAGTAGGTGAGTGAGTGTGTGGGTGAGTGAGTAGCTGAGTGAGTGAGTGGGTGAGTGAGTGGGTGAGTGAGTGAGTGGGTGAGTGAGTGGGTGAGTGAGTGAGTAGGTGAGTGAGTAGGTGAGTGAGTAAGTGAGTGAGTGATTGTGTGAGTGAGTGAGTGTGTGAGTAGGTAAGTGAGTGGGTGAGTGAGTGGCTGAGTAGGTGAGTGAGTGGGTGAGCGATGTGAGTGGCTGAGTAGGTGAGTGGCTGAGTAGGTGAGTGAGTGGGTGAGTGAGTGGGTGAGTGATTGTGTGTGTGAATGAGTGAGTGAGTCTGTGAGTGAATGGCTGAGTAGGTGAGTGAGTGAGTGGGTGAGTGAGTGGGTGAGTGATTGTGTGTGTGATTGAGTGAGTGAGTCTGTGAGTGAGTGAGTGGCTGAGTAGGTGACTGAGTGTGTGAGTGGGTGAGTGAGTGGGTGAGTGAGTGAGTAGGTGAGTGAGTAGGTGAGTGACTGAGTAAGTAAGTGAGTAAGTGAGTGAGTGGCTGAGTAGGTGACTGAGTGTGTGAGTGGGTGAGTGAGTGGGTGAGTGAGTGTGTGAGTGAGTGAGTGACTGAGTAGGTAAGTGAGTAAGTGAGTGAGTGACTGAGTGGGTGAGGGAGTGGCTGAGTAGGTGAGTGACTGAGTGAGTGGCTGAGTGAGTGACTGAGTGTGTGAGTGAGTGAGTGTGTGAGTGAGTGAGTGAGTGGGTAAGTGAGTAAGTGAGTGAGTGACTGAGTGGGTGAGGGAGTGGCTGAGTAGGTGAGTGAGTGAGTGAGTGGCTGAGTGAGTGACTGAGTGGGTAAGTAAGTAAGTGAGTAGGCGAGTGAGTACGTGAGTGAGTTTACCCTACCTGCAGGTACAACCGCATGATGTGAGTGAGTAGGTGAGTGAGTGTGTGAGTGAGTGAGTGTGTGAGTGAGTAGGTAAGTGAGTGAGTGAGTGATTGTGTGAGTGGGTGAGTGAGTGTGTGAGTGAGTGAGTGAGTGGGTGAGTGTGTGAGTGAGTGAGTGAGTGTGTGAGTAGGTGAGTGAGTGGGTGAGCGAGTGAGTGGCTGAGTAGGTGAGTGAGTGGGTGAGCGAGTGAGTGGCTGAGTAGGTGAGTGGCTGAGTAGGTGAGTGAGTGGGTGAGTGATTGTGTGTGTGAATGAGTGAGTGAGTCTGTGAGTGAATGGCTGAGTAGGTGACTGAGTGAGTGGGTGAGTGTGTGAGTAGGTAAGTGAGTGTGTGAGTGAGTGACTGAGTGGGCGAGGGAGTGGCTGAGTAGGTGAGTGAGTGGGGTGAGTGAGTGGGTGACTGAGTGAGTACGTGAGTGAGTTTACCCTACCTGCAGGTACAAGCGCATGATGTGCTTCACCGAACGCAACAGAATCTCGCTCACCAACAGCTTCTAGACAGACGCGTTGCAGAGGGGTGAGAGCGAGTTTAGCAGGAACGGAGGAGAGACGGGGGGAGAGGGGAGGGTGGGAGGGGTGGGGCTGGGTGGGGAGGGTGGGGAGGGTGGGAGGGGTGGGGCTGGGTGGGAAGGGGTGGGGAGGGTGGGAGGGGTGGGGCTGGGTGGGGAGGGGTGGGGCTGGGTGGGGAGGGTGGGGCTGGGTGGGGAGGGTGGGGGAGGGTGGGGCTGGGTGGGGAGGGTGGGAGGGGTGGGGAGGGTGGGAGGGGTGGGGCTGGGTGGGGAGGGTGAGGGGTGGGTGGGGCTGGGTGGGAAGGGGTGGGGAGGGTGGGAGGGGTGGGGAGGGTGGGAGGGGTGGCGCTGGGTGGGGAGGGTGGGGCTGGGTGGGGAGGGTGGGGCTGGGTGGGGCTGGGTGGGGGAAGGGTGGGAAGGGTGGGGCTGGGTGGGGTTGGGTGGGAAGGGGTGGGGAGGGTGGGAGGGGTGGGGAGGGTGGGAGGGGTGGGGCTGGGTGGGGCTGGGTGGGAAGGATGGGGCTGGGTGGGGCTGGGTGGGAAGGGTGGGGCTGGGTGGGGTTGGGTGGGGAGGGTGGGGCTGGGTGGGGAGGGGGTGGGGAGGGTGGGAGGGGTGGGGAGGGTGGGAGGGGTGGGGCTGGGTGGGGAGGGTGGGGCTGGGTGGGGAGGGTGGGAGGGGTGGGGCTGGGTGGGGAGGGTGGGAGGGGTGGGAGGGGTGGAGAGGGTGGGAGGGGTGGGGAGGGTGGGGCTGGGTGGGGCTGGGTGGGAAGGGTGGGGCTGGGTGGGGCTGGGTGGGAAGGGGTGGGGAGGGTGGGAGGGGTGGGGAAGGTGGGAGGGGTGGGGCTGGGTGGGGAGGGTGGGGCTGGGTGGGAGGGGTGGGGATGGTGGGAGGGGGTGGGTGAGGGTGGGGCTGGGTGAGACTAGGCTCTAAGGAAAGCTGTCTCGGTTGTGGACCAATCAACTTCAAGGACCATGTGAGACTAGGCTCTAAGGAAAGCTGTCTCGGGTGTGGACCAATCAACCTTCAAGGACCATGTGAGACTAGGCTCTAAGGAAAGCTGTCTCGGGTGTGGACCAATCAACTTCAAGGACCATGTGAGACTAGGCTCTAAGGAAAGCTGTCTCGGGTGTGGACCAATCAACTTCAAGGACCATGTGAGACTAGGCTCTAAGGAAAGCTGTCTCGGGTGTGGACCAATCAACTTCAAGGACCATGTGAGACTAGGCTCTAAGGAAAGCTGTTTCGGGTGTGGACCAATCAACTTCAAGGACCATGTGAGACTAGGCTCTAAGGAAAGCTGTCTCGGGTGTGGACCAATCAACTTCAAGGACCATGTGAGACGAGGCTCTAAGGAAAGCTGTCTTGGGTGGTGGACCAATCAACTTCAAGGACCATGTGAGACTAGGCTCTAAGGAAAGCTGTCTCGGGTGTGGACCAATCAACTTCAAGGACCATGTGAGACTAGGCTCTAAGGAAAGCTGTCTCGGGTGTGGACCAATCAACTTCAAGGACCATGTGAGACCTAGGCTCTAAGGAAAGCTGTCTCGGGTGTGGACCAATCAACTTCAAGGACCATGTGAGACTAGGCTCTAAGGAAAGCTGTCTCGGGTGTGGACCAATCAACTTCAAGGACCATGTGAGACTAGGCTCTAAGGAAAGCTGTCTCGGGTGTGGACCAATCAACTTCAAGGACCATGTGAGACTAGGCTCTAAGGAAAGCTGTCTCGGGTGTGGACCAATCAACTTCAAGGACCATGTGAGACTAGGCTCTAAGGAAAGCTGTCTCGGGTGTGGACCAATCAACTTCAAGGACCATGTGAGACTAGGCTCTAAGGAAAGGCTGTCTCGGGTGTGGGACCAATCAACTTCAAGGACCATGTGAGACTAGGCTCTAAGGAAAGCTGTCTCGGGTGTGGACCAATCAACTTCAAGGGACC
>NW_027620702.1:0-17736 GCF_964198595.1 Lampetra fluviatilis | reverse complement strand
CACACACACAGTGAGTACACACACAGTGAGACACACACACAGTGAGACACACACACAGTGAGGACACACACACAGTGAGTACACACACACAGTGAGTACACACACACAGTGAGACACACACACAGTGAGACACACACACAGTGAGTACACACACACAGTGAGACACACACACAGTGAGACACACACACAGTGAGTACACACACACAGTGAGTACACACACAGTGAGTACACACACACAGTGAGTACACACACACAGTGAGTACACACACACAGTGAGACACACACACAGTGAGTACACACACAGTGAGTACACACACACAGTGAGTACACACACAGTGAGACACACACACAGTGAGTACACACACACAGTGAGACACACACAGTGAGACACACACACAGTGAGACACACACACAGTGAGTACACACACACAGTGAGTACACACACAGTGAGACACACACAGTGAGTACACACACACAGTGAGACACACACAGTGAGTACACACACAGTGAGACACACACACAGTGAGTACACACACACAGTGAGTACACACACACAGTGAGACACACACACAGTGAGACACACACACAGTGAGACACACACACAGTGAGACACACACACAGTGAGACACACACACAGTGAGACACACACACAGTGAGTACACACACAGTGAGACACACACACAGTGAGTACACACACACAGTGAGACACACACACAGTGAGACACACACACAGTGAGTACACACACACAGTGAGACACACACACAGTGAGACACACACACAGTGAGACACACACACAGTGAGTACACACACACAGTGAGTACACACACACAGTGAGACACACACACAGTGAGTACACACACACAGTGAGACACACACAGTGAGACACACACAGTGAGTACACACACACAGTGAGACACACAGGACACACAGTGAGAGACACACACAGTGAGACACACACACAGTGAGTACACACACAGTGAGACACACACACAGTGAGTACACACACACAGTGAGACACACACACAGTGAGTACACACACACAGTGAGTACACACACACAGTGAGACACACACACAGTGAGTACACAGGAACCACACACAGTGAGACACACACACAGTGAGTACACACACACAGTGAGACACACACACAGTGAGTACACACACAGTGAGTACACACACAGTGAGACACACACACAGTGAGTACACACACACAGTGAGTACACACACACAGTGAGTACACACACAGTGAGACACACACACAGTGAGTACACACACACAGTGAGACACACACAGTGAGTACACACACACAGTGAGACACACACACAGTGAGTACACACACACAGTGAGACACACACACAGTGAGTACACACACACAGTGAGTACACACACAGTGAGACACACACACAGTGAGTACACACACACAGTGAGACACACACACAGTGAGTACACACACACAGTGAGACACACACACAGTGAGTACACACACACAGTGAGTACACACACAGTGAGACACACACAGTGAGTACACACACAGTGAGACACACACACAGTGAGACACACACACAGTGAGTACACACACACAGTGAGTACACACACACAGTGAGACACACACACAGTGAGTACACACACACAGTGAGACACACACACAGTGAGTACACACACACAGTGAGTACACACACAGTGAGACACACACACAGTGAGTACACACACACAGTGAGACACACACACAGTGAGTACACACACACAGTGAGACACACACAGTGAGTACACACACAGTGAGACACACACACAGTGAGACACACACACAGTGAGACACACACACAGTGAGTACACACACACAGTGAGTACACACACACAGTGAGTACACACACAGTGAGACACACACACAGTGAGTACACACACACAGTGAGACACACACACAGTGAGTACACACACACAGTGAGTACACACACACAGTGAGACACACACACAGTGAGACACACACACAGTGAGTACACACACACAGTGAGACACACACACAGTGAGTACACACACACAGTGAGACACACACACAGTGAGTACACACACACAGTGAGACACACACACAGTGAGTACACACACACAGTGAGACACACACAGTGAGACACACACACAGTGAGTACACACACACAGTGAGTACACACACACAGTGAGTACACACACACAGTGAGACACACACACAGTGAGTACACACACACAGTGAGTACACACACACAGTGAGACACACACACAGTGAGTACACACACACAGTGAGTCACACACACAGTGAGACACACACACAGTGAGACACACACACAGTGAGACACACACACAGTGAGTACACACACACAGTGCACACACAGTGAGACACACACACAGTGAGTACACACACACAGTGAGACACACACACAGTGAGTACACACACACAGTGAGACACACACACAGTGAGTACACACACACAGTGAGACACACACACAGTGAGTACACACACACAGTGAGTACACACACAGTGAGTACACACACAGTGAGACACACACACAGTGAGACACACACACAGTGAGTACACACACACAGTGAGACACACACACAGTGAGTACACACACACAGTGAGACACACACACAGTGAGTACACACACACAGTGAGTACACACACACAGTGAGTACACACACACAGTGAGACACACACACAGTGAGACACACACACAGTGAGTACACACACACAGTGAGACACACACACAGTGAGACACACACACAGTGAGTACACACACACAGTGAGACACACACACAGTGAGTACACACACAGTGAGACACACACACAGTGAGTACACACACACAGTGAGACACACACACAGTGAGTACACACACACAGTGAGACACACACACAGTGAGTACACACACACAGTGAGTACACACACAGTGAGACACACACACAGTGAGTACACACACAGTGAGACACACACAGTGAGACACACACACAGTGAGACACACACACAGTGAGACACACACACAGTGAGACACACACACAGTGAGACACACACACAGTGAGTACACACACACAGTGAGACACACACACAGTGAGTACACACACAGTGAGACACACACACAGTGAGTACACACACACAGTGAGACACACACACAGTGAGACACACACACAGTGAGTACACACACACAGTGAGACACACACACAGTGAGTACACACACAGTGAGTACACACACAGTGAGTACACACACAGTGAGACACACACAGTGAGTACACACACACAGTGAGTACACACACACAGTGAGTACACACACACAGTGAGTACACACACACAGTGACACACACACACAGTGACACACACACAGTGAGACACACACACAGTGAGACACACACACAGTGAGACACACACACAGTGAGTACACACACACAGTGACACACACACACAGTGAGACACACACACAGTGAGACACACACACAGTGAGTACACACACAGTGAGTACACACACACAGTGAGACACACACACAGTGAGTACACACACACAGTGAGACACACACACAGTGACACACAACACAGTGAGACACACACACAGTGAGACACACACAGTGAGACACACACACAGTGAGACACACACAGTGAGTACACACACAGTGAGTACACACACACAGTGAGTACACACACACAGTGACACACACACACAGTGAGACACACACACAGTGAGTACACACACACAGTGAGTACACACACACAGTGAGTACACACACACAGTGAGTACACACACACAGTGAGTACACACACACAGTGAGACACACACACAGTGAGACACACACACAGTGAGACACACACACAGTGAGACACACACACAGTGAGTACACACACACAGTGAGTACACACACACAGTGAGTACACACACAGTGAGTACACACACACAGTGAGACACACACACAGTGAGACACACACACAGTGAGTACACACACACAGTGAGACACACACACAGTGAGTACACACACACAGTGAGACACACACACAGTGAGACACACACACAGTGAGTACACACACACAGTGAGACACACACAGTGAGTACACACACAGTGAGTACACACACACAGTGAGACACACACACAGTGAGTACACACACAGTGAGACACACACACAGTGAGTACACACACAGTGAGTACACACACAGTGAGTACACACACACAGTGAGACACACACACAGTGAGACACACACAGTGAGACACACACACAGTGAGTACACACACACAGTGAGACACACACAGTGAGACACACACACAGTGAGTACACACACACAGTGAGTACACACACACAGTGAGACACACACAGTGAGTACACACACAGTGAGTACACACACAGTGAGACACACACACAGTGAGACACACACACAGTGAGACACACACACAGTGAGACACACACACAGTGAGACACACACACAGTGAGACACACACAGTGAGTACACACACACAGTGAGTACACACACACAGTGAGACACACACACAGTGAGACACACACACAGTGAGACACACACAGTGAGACACACACACAGTGAGACACACACACAGTGAGACACACACACAGTGAGACACACACACAGTGAGTACACACACACAGTGAGTACACACACACAGTGAGACACACACAGTGAGTACACACACACAGTGAGTACACACACAGTGAGACACACACACAGTGAGACACACACACAGTGAGACACACACACAGTGAGACACACACACAGTGAGTACACACACACAGTGAGTACACACACACAGTGAGTACACACACAGTGAGACACACACAGTGAGTACACACACAGTGAGACACACACACAGTGAGACACACACACAGTGAGTACACACACAGTGAGTACACACACACAGTGAGTACACACACACAGTGAGTACACACACACAGTGAGTACACACACAGTGAGTACACACACACAGTGAGACACACACAGTGAGTACACACACAGTGAGTACACACACACAGTGAGTACACACACAGTGAGTACACACACACAGTGAGTACACACACACAGTGAGTACACACACAGTGAGACACACACAGTGAGTACACACACACAGTGAGACACACACACAGTGAGTACACACACACAGTGAGCACACACAGTGAGTACACACACACAGTGAGTACACACACACAGTGAGTACACACACACAGTGAGTACACACACACAGTGAGTACACACACACAGTGAGTACACACACACAGTGAGTACACACACACAGTGAGACACACACACAGTGAGTACACACACACAGTGAGTACACACACACAGTGAGTACACACACAGTGAGACACACACAGTGAGTACACACACAGTGAGACACACACACAGTGAGTACACACACAGTGAGTACACACACAGTGAGTACACACACACAGTGAGCACACACAGTGAGTACACACACAGTGAGTACACACACACAGTGAGTACACACACACAGTGAGACACACACAGTGAGTACACACACACAGTGAGACACACACACAGTGAGTACACACACACAGTGAGACACACACAGTGAGTACACACACACAGTGAGTACACACACACAGTGAGTACACACACACAGTGAGTACACACACACAGTGAGTACACACACACAGTGAGTACACACACACAGTGAGACACACACACAGTGAGTACACACACACAGTGAGACACACACACAGTGAGTACACACACACAGTGAGACACACACACAGTGAGACACACACACAGTGAGACACACACACAGTGAGTACACACACACAGTGAGACACACACACAGTGAGACACACACACAGTGAGACACACACACAGTGAGACACACACACAGTGAGTACACACACACAGTGAGTACACACACACAGTGAGACACACACACAGTGAGTACACACACACAGTGAGTACACACACACAGTGAGACACACACAGTGAGTACACACACACAGTGAGTACACACACACAGTGAGACACACACAGTGAGTACACACACACAGTGAGTACACACACAGTGAGTACACACACACAGTGAGACACACACAGTGAGTACACACACACAGTGAGACACACACACAGTGAGACACACACACAGTGAGTACACACACACAGTGAGACACACACACAGTGAGACACACACACAGTGAGTACACACACAGTGAGACACACACACAGTGAGTACACACACACAGTGAGTACACACACACAGTGAGACACACACACAGTGAGTACACACACACAGTGAGACACACACACAGTGAGTACACACACACAGTGAGTACACACACACAGTGAGTACACACACACAGTGAGTACACACACACAGTGAGTACACACACACAGTGAGACACACACACAGTGAGACACACACACAGTGAGTACACACACAGTGAGTACACACACAGTGAGTACACACACACAGTGAGACGACACACACAGTGAGTACACACACACAGTGAGTACACACACAGTGAGTACACACACACAGTGAGTACACACACACAGTGAGTACACACACACAGTGAGTACACACACACAGTGAGTACACACACACAGTGAGTACACACACACAGTGAGTACACACACAGTGAGTACACACACACAGTGAGACACACACAGTGACACACACACACAGTGAGTACACACACACAGTGAGACACACACACAGTGAGACACACACAGTGAGTACACACACAGTGAGTACACACACAGTGAGTACACACACAGTGAGTACACACACACAGTGAGTACACACACACAGTGAGACACACACAGTGAGACACACACACAGTGAGTACACACACACAGTGAGTACACACACAGTGAGTACACACACAGTGAGTACACACACACAGTGAGTACACACACACAGTGAGTACACACACAGTGAGTACACACACACAGTGAGTACACACACAGTGAGTACACACACACAGTGAGTACACACACACAGTGAGACACACACACAGTGAGTACACACACACAGTGAGTACACACACAGTGAGTACACACACAGTGAGTACACACACAGTGAGTACACACACACACAGTGAGACACACACACAGTGAGACACACACACAGTGAGTACACACACACAGTGAGACACACACACAGTGAGTACACACACAGTGAGTACACACACACAGTGAGACACACACACAGTGAGTACACACACAGTGAGTACACACACACAGTGAGTACACACACACAGTGAGTACACACACACAGTGAGACACACACACAGTGAGTACACACACAGTGAGTACACACACACAGTGAGACACACACACAGTGAGACACACACACAGTGAGACACACACACAGTGAGTACACACACACAGTGAGTACACACACACAGTGAGTACACACACAGTGAGACACACACACAGTGAGACACACACACAGTGAGACACACACACAGTGAGTACACACACAGTGAGACACACACAGTGAGTACACACACACAGTGAGTACACACACACAGTGAGACACACACACAGTGAGACACACACACAGTGAGTACACACACAGTGAGTACACACACACAGTGAGTACACACACAGTGAGACACCACACACAGTGAGTACACACACACAGTGAGACACACACACAGTGAGTACACACACACAGTGAGACACACACACAGTGAGTACACACACAGTGAGTACACACACACAGTGAGTACACACACAGTGAGTACACACACAGTGAGACACACACAGTGAGACACACACACAGTGAGTACACACACACAGTGAGTACACACACAGTGAGACACACACACAGTGAGTACACACACACAGTGAGTACACACACAGTGAGTACACACACAGTGAGACACACACACAGTGAGACACACACAGTGAGTACACACACAGTGAGTACACACACAGTGAGTACACACACACAGTGAGTACACACACACAGTGAGTACACACACAGTGAGTACACACACAGTGAGACACACACAGTGAGACACACACACAGTGAGTACACACACAGTGAGTACACACACAGTGAGTACACACACACAGTGAGTACACACACACAGTGAGACACACACACAGTGAGTACACACACACAGTGAGTACACACACAGTGAGTACACACACACAGTGAGTACACACACACAGTGAGTACACACACACAGTGAGTACACACACAGTGAGTACACACACAGTGAGTACACACACAGTGAGTACACACACACAGTGAGACACACACACAGTGAGTACACACACACAGTGAGTACACACACACAGTGAGTACACACACACAGTGAGTACACACACACAGTGAGACACACACACAGTGAGACACACACACAGTGAGACACACACACAGTGAGACACACACACAGTGAGTACACACACACAGTGAGTACACACACACAGTGAGACACACACACAGTGAGTACACACACACAGTGAGACACACACACAGTGAGTACACACACACAGTGAGACACACACACAGTGAGTACACACACAGTGAGACACACACACAGTGAGACACACACAGTGAGTACACACACACAGTGAGTACACACACACAGTGAGACACACACACAGTGAGTACACACACACAGTGAGTACACACACACAGTGAGTACACACACACAGTGAGACACACACACAGTGAGACACACACACAGTGAGTACACACACAGTGAGTACACACACAGTGAGTACACACACACAGTGAGACACACACACAGTGAGACACACACACAGTGAGTACACACACAGTGAGACACACACAGTGAGTACACACACACAGTGAGACACACACACAGTGAGACACACACACAGTGAGTACACACACACAGTGAGTACACACACACAGTGAGTACACACACAGTGAGTACACACACACAGTGAGTACACACACAGTGAGTACACACACACAGTGAGTACACACACAGTGAGTACACACACACAGTGAGACACACACACAGTGAGACACACACACAGTGAGTACACACACACAGTGAGTACACACACAGTGAGACACACACAGTGAGTACACACACACAGTGAGACACACACACAGTGAGTACACACACAGTGAGTACACACACACAGTGAGTACACACACAGTGAGACACACACAGTGAGTACACACACACAGTGAGACACACACACAGTGAGTACACACACACAGTGAGACACACACACAGTGAGACACACACACAGTGAGTACACACACACAGTGAGTACACACACACAGTGAGTACACACACACAGTGAGTACACACACACAGTGAGTACACACACACAGTGAGTACACACACACAGTGAGTACACACACACAGTGAGTACACACACACAGTGAGACACACACACAGTGAGACACACACACAGTGAGACACACACAGTGAGTACACACACACAGTGAGTACACACACACAGTGAGTACACACACACAGTGAGTACACACACACAGTGAGTACACACACACAGTGAGTACACACACACAGTGAGTACACACACACAGTGAGTACACACACACAGTGAGTACACACACACAGTGAGTACACACACACAGTGAGTACACACACACAGTGAGTACACACACACAGTGAGACACACACACAGTGAGTACACACACACTGTGAGTACACACACACTGTGAGTACACACACACAGTGAGTACACACACACAGTGAGACACACACACAGTGAGACACACACACAGTGAGACACACACAGTGAGACACACACAGTGAGTACACACACACAGTGAGTACACACACACAGTGAGACACACACAGTGAGTACACACACACAGTGAGTACACACACAGTGAGTACACACACACAGTGAGACACACACAGTGAGTACACACACAGTGAGACACACACACAGTGAGACACACACACAGTGAGACACACACACAGTGAGACACACACACAGTGAGACACACACACAGTGAGTACACACACACAGTGAGACACACACACAGTGAGACACACACACAGTGAGACACACACACAGTGAGTACACACACACAGTGAGACACACACAGTGAGTACACACACAGTGAGACACACACACAGTGAGACACACACACAGTGAGACACACACACAGTGAGACACACACACAGTGAGTACACACACACAGTGAGACACACACACAGTGAGACACACACAGTGAGTACACACACACAGTGAGACACACACACAGTGAGACACACACAGTGAGTACACACACACAGTGAGACACACACACAGTGAGTACACACACAGTGAGTACACACACACAGTGAGACACACACACAGTGAGTACACACACAGTGAGTACACACACACAGTGAGACACACACACAGTGAGTACACACACAGTGAGTACACACACACAGTGAGACACACACACAGTGAGACACACACACAGTGAGTACACACACACAGTGAGTACACACACACAGTGAGACACACACAGTGAGTACACACACACAGTGAGACACACACACAGTGAGTACACACACACAGTGAGTACACACACACAGTGAGACACACACAGTGAGTACACACACAGTGAGACACACACACAGTGAGACACACACACAGTGAGTACACACACAGTGAGTACACACACAGTGAGTACACACACACAGTGAGTAGACACACACAGTGAGTACACACACACAGTGAGACACACACACAGTGAGACACACACACAGTGAGTACACACACAGTGAGTACACACACACAGTGAGTAGACACACACACAGTGAGTACACACACACAGTGAGTACACACACACAGTGAGACACACACACAGTGAGACACACACAGTGAGTACACACACACAGTGAGTAGACACACACACAGTGAGTACACACACACAGTGAGTACACACACACAGTGAGACACACACACAGTGAGACACACACACAGTGAGTACACACAGACAGTGAGTACACACACAGTGAGACACACACAGTGAGTACACACACACAGTGAGACACACACACAGTGAGACACACACACAGTGAGTACACACACACAGTGAGTACACACACACAGTGAGTACACACACAGTGAGTACACACACAGTGAGTACACACACACAGTGAGTACACACACACAGTGAGACACACACACAGTGAGACACACACAGTGAGACACACACAGTGAGTACACACACACAGTGAGACACACACACAGTGAGTACACACACAGTGAGTACACACACACAGTGAGTACACACACACAGTGAGTACACACACACAGTGAGACACACACAGTGAGACACACACACAGTGAGACACACACACAGTGAGTACACGTGGTGAGTACACACACACAGTGAGTACACACACAGTGAGTACACACACAGTGAGACACACACACAGTGAGACACACACACAGTGAGTACACGTGGTGAGTACACACACACAGTGAGTACACACACAGTGAGTACACACACACAGTGAGTACACGTGGTGAGTACACAGGTGGTCGCGGTGGCGGCCGTGGCGGTGATGGCAGTGGTGGCGGTGGTGGAGGTGGTGAGTTGGTGGTGGTAGTGGGTTGGTGGTGGTGGTGAGTTGATGGTGATGGTGGTGAGTTGATGGTGGTGGTGAGTTGATGGTGGTGGTGAGTTGATGGTGATGGTGGTGAGTTGATGGTGGTGAGCTGATGGTGGTAGTGGTGGTGGTGAGGTGGTGGTGGTGAGTTGATGGTGGTGGTGAGGTGGTGGTGGTGAGGTGGTGGTGGTGGTGAGGTGGTGGTGGTGGTGAGGTGGTGGTGGTGGTGAGGTGGTGGTGAGGTGGTTGTGGTGGTGAGGTGGTTGTGGTGGTGAACTCACGCTCGGCAGTCAACCTCTCCACGATGGAATAGCGACCACGGCACATGGTCCTGCACAGACACCAACACACACAGTCACACACACAGTCACATACACACACA
The DNA here is from genome assembly GCF_964198595.1 of Lampetra fluviatilis. NCBI lineage: Eukaryota > Metazoa > Chordata > Hyperoartia > Petromyzontiformes > Petromyzontidae > Lampetra > Lampetra fluviatilis. The sequence goes on along the minus strand of NW_027620702.1, from coordinate 5,821 downwards.
CACACAGTCACACACACAGTCACACAACAACAACAACAACCGCCATTCGCCACTAAGTGGCGGTGACGTCACCACGACGCTTGTGCCAGGCCAAGTGCACCTTGAGGCCACGTGAAGTGTCGAACGCCCGCTGGCAGGAGGTCACGGGGCAGACCCAGCAGGTGCCACGGGTCGACTGACCGAGATGACCGAGATGAGTGGCTGATGCACCACCTGTGCCCCCTACTGTGCCAACTTGCTGTGCTTTAGCCACCCGGCGCTCCGCTCGTTGTTGTGAGCGTCGCTCCTCCGCCCTCCGTTGTTGCTGGAGGGCGACTGCCTCCAACTGCCCAGTAGCGTCCTTCACGAGCCTCCTCCACAGAGGCCGATCTTGACACCGCTGGTACCAGTCATAGGCAAGTCCACTCAGCTCCACGTCCTCCTGTACCACATCACTCCATCTCTTCTCTAGCCCGTGCCGCGCCCGTTTAGCCCCCTCGATCCGGCCGAACAAAAGCTGTTTAGGCATGCGGTGGCTGGGCATGCGGGCTACATGACCCAGCCAACGCAGCCTTGCCTGCCGGAGGAGCTCACCAATGGGACTTTGCCCAGATCTTTCAAGGATTTGTGAGCTCCTCACACAATCCAGCCTGGTTAAACCCAGGATGGATCGTAGGCAGGCCAGCCTAAATGTTTCCAACCGGCGAAGATGCTCCATTAGGGGGGTCCACGTTTCGCAAGCGTAGAGAAGGGAGGGAATGACCGTGGCCGAGAAGACCTGAAGCTTCGTGCGGAGCGACAGATCAGGTAGCTTCCACACAGCGTTACGCAACCGATGAAAAGATATTGCCGCTCGACTGATTCGGAGTGAGACCTCTGCTGTTAAACCAGAGCCGGTCATGAGCACACTGCCCAGGTATGGGAAACTCTCCACTCTCTCCACAACTGCCCCATCACCGATTGGGAGTTGTGTGGGTGGAGTGTCCGATGGTACAAAATACCCACACACACACAGACACAGTCACACACACAGTCACACACACACAGACACAGTCACACACACAGTCACACACACACAGTCCCACACACACACACAGACACACACACACACAGACACACACACACAGACAGTCTCTGTGTGGTGGTGGTGAGTCTATGTGTGGTGGTGGTGAGTCTGCGTGTCTCACCGGTAGTTGAAGTGCATGATGGTGTGGATGGCGCTGGCAACTCTGTGTGGTGCTGGTGGTGAGTCTGTGTGTGGTGGTGGTGGCGAGTCTGCGTGTCTCACCGGTAGTTGAAGTGCATGATGGTGTGGATGGCGCTGGCACCTCTGTGTGGTGGTGGTGAGTCTGTGTGGTGGTGGTGGTGGTGAGTCTGTGTGTCTCTATGTGGTGCTGGTGGTGGTGGTGAGTCTATGTGTGGTGGTGGTGGTGGTGAGTCTGTGTGGTGGTGGTGGTAGTGAGTCTGTGTGTCTCTGTGTGGTGGTGAGTCTGTGTGGTGGTGGTGGTGGTGGTGAGTCTGTGTGGTGGTGGTGGTGGTGAGTCTGTGTGTCTCTATGTGGTGGTGGTGGTGAGTCTGTGTGGTGGTGGTGGTGGCGAGTCTGCGTGTCTCACCGGTAGTTGAAGTGCATGATGGTGTGGATGGCGCTGGCAACTCTGTGTGGTGCTGGTGGTGAGTCTGTGGTGGTGGTGGTGGCGAGTCTGCGTGTCTCACCGGTAGTTGAAGTGCATGATGGTGTGGATGGCGCTGGCAACTCTGTGTGGTGCTGGTGGTGAGTCTGTGTGGTGGTGGTGGTGGCGAGTCTGCGTGTCTCACCGGTAGTTGAAGTGCATGATGGTGTGGATGGCGCTGGCACCTCTGTGTGGTGCTGGTGGTGGTGAGTCTCTGTGTGGTGGTGGTGAGTCTGTGTGGTGGTGGTGTGTCTCTGTGTGGTGGTGGTGGTGAGTCTGCGTGTCTCACCGGTAGTTGAAGTGCATGATGGTGTGGATGGCGCTGGCACCTCTGTGTGGTGCTGGTGGTGGTGAGTCTGTGTGGTGGTGGTGTGTCTCTGTGTGGTGGTGGTGGTGAGTCTGCGTGTCTCACCGGTAGTTGAAGTGCATGATGGTGTGGATGGCGCTGGCACCGCCGCTGGAGATGTCGCCCTCGAAGCCCGGCAGCAGCGGCAGCACCACGAACACGCGGAACCGGCGACCCTCCCTGCACGCAAAGGCAAAGGTCCCCCGTGTAGCCTCAGCCGACCGTTGGGGCAAGTGCTGTTGGCGAGCAGCAACAGTCACCGTGGCTGCACAGAGGGGTTGGCCAGGAACCAACGCACGCCCGGCCGCCTTTGTCTCCCCCAGCACTGGCGATGTTTACTACACACCGCACTCGGGCACTCGCTTTGAGTCCGAGCCGACCTAGGGGAGGCCCGGGACCGGCTCAGCTAATCGCTGCCACTGGTGGTGGTGGCTGCGAGTGGGAATCGAACTCGGGTCGCCGGGTTCCTCGCGATGCACAGCGCTACCCACAATGCAACAACAACAACAACCGCCATTCGCCACTAAGTGGCGGTGACGTCACCACGACGCTTGTGCCAGGCCACGTGCACCTTGAGGCCACGTGAAGTGTCGAACGCCCGCTGGCAGGAGGTCACGGGGCAGACCCAGATGCCACAGGTCGACTGACTGAGATGACCGAGATGAGTGGCTGATGCACCACCTGTGCCCCCTACTGTGCCAACTTGCTGCGCTTTAGCCACCCGGCACTCCGCTCGTTGTTGTGAGCGTCGCTCCTCCGCCCTCCGTTGTTGTTGGAGGGCGACTGCCTCCAACTGCCCAGTAGCGTCCTTCACGAGCCTCCTCCACAGAGGCCGATCTTGACACCGCTGGTACCAGTCATCGGCAAGTCCACTCAGCTCCACGTCCTCCTGTACCACATCACTCCATCTCTTCTCTAGCCCGTGCCGCGCCCGTTCAGCCCTCTCGATCCGGCCGAAAAAAAGCTGTTTAGGCATGTGGTGGCTGGGCATGCGGGCTACATGACCCAGCCAACGCAGCCTTGCCTGCCGTAGGAGCTCACTGATGGGAATTTGTCCAGATCTTTCAAGAATTTGTGAGCTCCTCACACAATCCAGCCTGGTTAAACCCAGGATGGATCTTAGGCAGGCCAGCTGAAATCTTTCTAACCAGCGAAGAAGAATAACTGTAGCCGAGAAGACCTGAAGCTTCGTGCAGAGCGATAGACCAGGTAGCTTCCACACAGCGTTACGCAACCGATGAAAAGATAATGCCACTCGACTGATTCGGAGTGAGACCTCTGCTGTCAAACTGGAGCCGGTCATGAGCACACTGCCCAGGTATTGGAAACTCTCCACTCTCTCCACAACTGCCCTATCACCAATTGGGAGTTGTGGGGGTGGAGTGTCCGATGGTACAAAATACTCAGGAAGGTGCTTAGTTTTGGTGGGGCTGATGGTAAGGCCCCACCTCTTAGTGGCATGCTCCAGTCTCAGCAGCAGCGTCTCCAACTCCTCTGAATGAGCAGCTATTACCAGATCATCGGCATACATAACGTGGTTGAGCTATAGGGAGCCAACGAACTACGTGGTCAAAATAGATGTTAAATAATGTGGGAGCCAGAGGACATCCCTGTCGCACCCCAAGGTGTACAGGGAATGGCTCTGACTCCCGGCCACGGAGTTTTACCCGGACCCGCTCACCATCATGAAGGTCCTTAATGATCGTGAGCAGAGGGTCAGGGACTCTGAAAGCACGAAGAACAACCCAGAGCCCAGGCCTACTGATGGTATCATCGGCCTTGACCAGGTCAATAAAGCAGAGATGTAGGTCTTGTTGCAATTCCCTAAACCTCTGCTGTAGCAGACGGACAGAAAATATGGCATCTGTGCAGGACCGCCCTTTCCTGAAACCGCATTGGAGCTGTGTTTACGTGTGTGTGTGTACACGTGTGTGTGTGTACACGTGTGTGTGTGTACACGTGTGTGTGTGTACACGTGTGTGTGTGTACACGTGTGTGTGTGTGTACACGTGTGTGTGTGTACACGTGCGTGTGTGTACACGTGTGTGTGTGTACACGTGTGTGCGTGTGTGTACACGTGTGTGTGTGTACACGTGTGTGCGTGTGTGTACACGTGTGTGCGTGTACACGTGTGTGTGTGTGTACACGTGTGTGTGTGTACACGTGTGTGTGTGTGTACACGTGTGTGTGTGTACACGTGCGTGTGTGTACACGTGTGTGCGTGTACACGTGTGTGTGTGTGTACACGTGTGTGTGTGTACACGTGCGTGTGTGTACACGTGTGTGCGTGTGTGTACACGTGTGTGCGTGTGTGTACACGTGTGTGCGTGTGTGTACACGTGTGTGCGTGTACACGTGTGTGCGTGTACACGTGTGTGCGTGTACACGTGTGTGTGTGTACACGTGTGTGTGTGTACACGTGTGTGTACACGTGTACACGTGTGTGTACACGTGTGTGTACACGTGTGTGTGTGTACGTACACGTGTGTGTGTGTACGTACACGTGTGTGTGTGTACACGTGTGTGTGTGCGTACACGTGTGTGTGTACACGTGTGTGCGTACACGTGTGTGTACACGTGTGTGTGTACACGTGTACACGTGTGTGTGTGTGTGTACACGTGTGCGTGTGTGTGTACACGTGTGTACGTGTGTATGTGTACACGTGTGTGTGTGTACACGTGTGTGTGTGTGTACACGTGTGTGTGTGTGTACACGTGTGTGTGTGTGTACACGTGTGTGTGTGTGTACACGTGTGTGTACACGTGTGTACGTATGTATGTGTACACGTGTGTACGTATGTATGTGTACACGTGTGTACGTATGTATGTGTACACGTGTGTACGTATGTATGTGTACACGTGTGTACGTATGTATGTGTACACGTGTGTACGTATGTATGTGTACACGTGTGTACGTATGTATGTGTACACGTGTGTACGTATGTATGTGTACACGTGTGTACACGTGTGTGTACACGTGTGTGTACACGTGTGTGTACACGTGTGTGTACACGTGTGTGTACACGTGTGTGTACACGTGTGTGTACACGTGTGTGTACACGTGTGTGTACACGTGTGTGTACACGTGTGTGTGTGTGTGTGTACACGTGTGTGTGTGTGTACACGTGTGTGTGGTACCGGTGTGCGCTGAGGATGGCCTGCACCAGTGCGTCCCCAATGCCATTGAGCACCATCTTGTCGTCGCAGCAGCTGATGAAGAACTGGTTCTGGGGGGGGGAGGGGGTTGGGGAGGGGGGGGGGGTAGGGGGTTGGGGGGGGAGGGGGTTGGGGAGGGGGGGGGAGGGGGGGAGGGGGGGAGGGGGTTGGGAAAGGGGGGAGGGGGTTGGGGGGGAGGGGGTTGGGGAGGGGGGGAGGGGGTTGGGGAGGGGGGGAGGGGGTTGGGGAGGGGGGGAGGGGGTTGGGGAGGGGGGGGAGGGGGGGAGGGGGTTGGGGGGGAGGGGGTTGGGGAGGGGGGGGAGGGGGGGAGGGGGTTGGGGGGGAGGGGGTTGGGGAGGGGGGGAGGGGGTTGGGGAGGGGGGGAGGGGGTTGGGGAGGGGGGGAGGGGGTTGGGGAGGGGGGGGAGGGGGGGAGGGGGTTGGGGGGGAGGGGGTTGGGGAGGGGGGGGGAGGGGGGGAGGGGGTTGGGGGGGAGGGGGTTGGGGAGGGGGGGGAGGGGGTTGGGGAGGGGGGGGAGGGGGTTGGGGAGGGGGGGGAGGGGGTTGGGGAGGGGGGGGGGGGTAGGGGGTTGGGGGGGGAGGGGGGTTGGGGGAGGGGGGGGGAGGGGGGGGGAGGGGGTTGGGGGGGAGGGGGTTGGGGAGGGGGGGAGG
>NW_027620701.1:40000-53465 GCF_964198595.1 Lampetra fluviatilis | reverse complement strand
GTTGTGGTGGGTGGTTGTGGTGGTGGTTGTGGTGGTGGTTGTGGTGGTGGTTGTGGTGGTTGTTGTGGTGGTTGTGGTGGTGGTTGTGGTGGTGGTTGTGGTGGTGGTTGTGGTGGTTGTGGTGGTTGTGGTGGTGGTTGTGGTGGTGGTTGTGGTGGTGGTTGTGGGTGGTGGTTGTGGTGGTTGTGGTGGTGTTGTGGTGGTGGTGGTGGTTGTGGTGGTGGTTGTGGTGGTGGTTGTGGTAGTTGTGGTGGTTGTTGTGGCTGGTTGTGGTGGTGGTTGTGGTGGTGGTGGTGGTGGTTGGTGGTGGTTGTGGTGTGGTTGTGGTGGTTGTGGTGGTTGTGGTGGTGGTTGTGGTGGTTGTGGTGGTTGTGGTGGTGGTGGTTGTGGGGAGGTTGTGGTGGTTGTGGTGGTTGTGGTGGTGGTTGTGGTGGTGGTTGTGGTGGTGGTTGTGGTGGTTGTGGTGGTTGTGGTGGTGATTGTGGTGGTTGTGGTGGTGGTTGTAGTGGTGGTGGTGGTGATTGTGGTGGTTGTGGTGGTGATTGTGGTGGTGGTTGTGGTGGTGGTTGTGGTGGTGGTTGTGGTGGTGGTGGTGGTGGTGGTTGTGGTGGTGGTGATTGTGGTGGTTGTGGTGGTGATTGTGGTGGTTGTGGTGGTGGTTGTGGTGATGGTTGTAGTGGTGGTGGTGGTGGTTGTGGTTGTGGTTGGTGGTGGTGGTTGATGGTTGTAGTGGTTGGTGGTGGTGGTTGTGGTGGTTGTGGTGGTTGTGGTGGTGGTTGTGGTGGTTGTGGTGGTGGTGGTGGTTGTGGTGGTGGTTGTGGTGGTGGTTGTGGTGGTGGTTGTGGTGGTGGTTGTGGTGGTGGTTGTGGTGGTTGTGGTGGTGGTTGTGGTGGTTGTGGTGATGGTTGTGGTGATGGTTGTGGTGGTTTTGGTGGTTGTGGTGGTGGTGGTGGTTGTGGTGGTGGTTGTGGTGGTGGTTGTGGTGGTTGTGGTGGTGGTTGTGGTGGTGGTTGTGGTGGTTGTGGTGATGGTTGTGGTGATGGTTGTGGTGGTGGTTGTGGTGGTGGTTGTGGTGGTGGTCTGTGGTGGTTGTGGTGATGGTTGTGGTGGTGGTTGTGGTGGTGGTTGTGGTGGTTGTGGTGGTGGTTGTGGTGGTTGTGGTGGTGGTTGTGGTGGTGGTTGTGGTGGTGGATGTGGTGGTTGTGGTGGTGGTTGTGGTGGTGGTTGTGGTGGTTGTGGTGGTGGTTGTGGTGGTGGTTGTGGTGGTTGTGGTGGTGGTTGTGGTGGTGGGTTGTGGTGGTGGTTGTGGTGGTGGTTGTGGTGGTGGTTGTGGTGGTTGTGGTGGTGGTTGTGGTGGTTGTGGTGGGTTGTGGTGGTGGTTGTGGTGGTGGTTGTGGTGGTTGTGGTGGTTGTGGTGGTGGTTGTGGTGGTTGTGGTGGTTGTGGTGGTTGTGGTGGTGGTGTTGTGGTGGTTGTGGTGGTTGTGGTGGTGGTTGTGGTAGGTGGTTGTGGTGGTTGTGGTGGTTGTTGTGTGGTGATTGTGGTGGTTGTGGTGGTGGTTGTAGTGGTGGTGGTGGTGATTGTGGTGGTTGTGGTGGTGATTGTGGTGGTTGTGGTGGTGGTTGTGGTGGTGGTTGTGGTGGTGGTGGTGGTGGTTGTGGTGGTGGTGATTGTGGTGGTTGTCGGTGGTGATTGTGGTGGTTGTGGTGGTGGTTGTGGTGATGGTTGTGTAGTGGTGGTGGTGGTGGTTGTGGTGGTTGTGGTGGTGGTTGTGGTGATGGTTGTAGTGCGTGGTGGTGGTGGTTGTGGTGGTTGTGGTGGTTGTGGTGGTGGTTGTGGTGGTGGTTGTGGTGGTTGTGGTGGTGGTGGTGGTTGTGGTGGTGGTGGTTGTGGTGGTGGTTGTGGTGGTGGTTGTGGTGGTGGTTGTGGTGGTTGTGGTGGTGGTTGTGGTGGTGGTTGTGGTGGTTGTGGTGATGGTTGTGGTGATGGTTGTGGTGGTTTTGGTGGTTGTGGTGGTGGTGGTGGTGGTTGTGGTGGTGGTTGTGGTGGTGGTTGTGGTGGTGGTTGTGGTGGTGGTTGTGGTGGTTGTGGTGATGGTTGTGGTGATGGTTGTGGTGGTGGTTGTGGTGGTGGTTGTGTGGTGGTTGTGGTGGTTGTGGTGGTGGTTGTGGTGGTGGTTGTGGTGGTTGTGGTGGTGGTTGTGGTGGTGGTTGTGGTGGTTGTAGGTGGTGGTTGTGGTGGTGGTTGTGGTGGTGGTTGTGGTGGTGGTTGTGGTGGTTGTGGTGGTTGTTGTGGTGGTTGTGGTGGTGGTTGTGGTGGTGGTTGTGGTGGTGTTGTGGTGGTTGTGGTGGTTGTGGTGGTGGTTGTGGTGGTTGTGGTGGTTGTGGTGGTTGTGGTGGTGGTGGTTGTGGTGGTTGTGGTGGTTGTGGTGGTGGTTGTGGTGGTGGTTGTGGTGGTGGTTGTGGTGGTTGTGGTGGTTGTGGTGGTGATTGTGGTGGTTGTGGTGGTGGTTGTAGTGGTGGTGGTGGTGATTGTGGTGGTGATTGTGGTGGTTGTGGTGGTGGTTGTGGTGGTTGGTTGTGGTGGTGTGGTGGTGGTTGTGGTGGTGGTGATTGTGGTGGTTGTGGTGGTGATTGTGGTGGTTGTGGTGGTGGTTGTGGTGATGGTTGTAGTGGTGGTGTGTGGTGTTTGTGGTGGTTGTGGTGGTGGTTGTGGTGATGGTTGTAGTGGTGGTGTGGTGGTGGTGGTGGTTGTGGTGGTTGTGGTGGTGGTTGTGGTGGTGGTTGTGGTGGTTGTGGTGGGTGGTGTGGTGGTGGTTGTGGTGGTGGTTGTGGTGGTGGTGTGGTGTGTGGTGGTGGTTGTGGTGGTGGTTGTGGTGGTTGTGGTGGTGGTTGTGGTGGTGGTTGTGGTGGTTGTGGTGATGGTTGTGGTGATGGTTGTGGTGGTTTTGGTGGTTGTGGTGGTGGTGGTGGTTGTGGTGGTGGTTGTGGTGGTGGTTGTGGTGGTTTGTGGTGGTGGTTGTGGTGGTGGTTGTGGTGGTTGTGGTGGTGGTTGTGGTGATGGTTGTGGTGGTGGTTGTGGTGGTGGTTGTGGTGGTGGTTGTGGTGATGGTTGTGGTGGTGGTTGTGGTGGTGGTTGTGGTGGTTGTGGTGGTGGTTGTGGTGGTTGTGGTGGTGGTTGTGGTGGTGGTTGTGGTGGTGGTTGTGGTGGTGGTTGTGGTGGTTGTGGTGGTGGTTGTGGTGGTGGTTGTGGTGGTGGTTGTGGTGGTTGTGGTGGTGGTTGTGGTGGTGGTTGTGGTGGTTGTGGTGGTGGTTGTGGTGGTGGTGGTGGTGGTTGTGGTTGGTGGTTGTGGTGGTGGTTGTGGTGGTTGTGGTGGTGGTTGTGGTGGTTGTGGTGGTGGTTGTGGTGGTGGTTGTGGTGGTGGTTGTGGTGGTTGTGGTGGTTGTGGTGGTTGTGGTGGTGGTTGTGGTGGTTGTGGTGGTTGTGGTGGTTGTGGTGGTGGTTGTGGTGGTGGTTGTGGTGGTGGTTGTGGTGGTTGTGGTGGTTGTGGTGGTGATTGTGGTGGTTGTGGTGGTGGGTTGTGTGGTGGTGGTGGTGTTGTGGTGGTTGTGGTGGTGGTTGTGGTGGTTGTGGTGGTGGTTGTGGTGGGTGGTTGTGGTGGTGGTGGTGGTGGTTGTGGTGGTGGTGATTGTGGTGGTTGTGGTGGTGATTGTGGTGGTTGTGGTGGTGGTTGTGGTGATGGTTGTAGTGGTGGTGGTGGTGGTGGTTGTGGTGGTTGTGGTGGTGGTTGTGGTGATGGTTGTAGTGGTGGTGGTGGTGGTTGTGGTGGTTGTGGTGGTTGTGGTGGTGGTTGTGGTGGTGGTTGTGGTGGTTGTGGTTGGTGGTGGTTGTGGTGGTGGTTGTGGTGGTGGTTGTGTGGTGGTTGTGGGTGGTGGTTGTGGTGGTTGTGGTGGTGGTTGTGGTGGTGGTTGTGGTGGTTGTGGTGATGGTTGTGGTGATGGTTGTGGTGGTTTGGTGGGTGGTGTGGTGTGGGGTTGTGGTGGTGGGTTGTGGTGGTGGTGGTGTGTGGTGGTTGTGGTGGTGGTTGTGGTGGGTTGTGGTGGTGGTTGTGGTGGTGGTTGTGGTGGTGGTTGTGGTGGTGTTGTGGTGGTGTGGGTGGTGTGGTGGTGGTTGTGTGGTGGTTGTGGTGTTGTGGTGGTGGTTGTGGTGGTTGTGGTGGTGGTTGTGGTGGTGGTTGTGGTGGTGGTTGTGGTGGTGGTTGTGGTGGTGGTTGTGGTGGTGGTTGTGGTGGTGGTTGGGGGTGGTGGTTGTGGTGGTGGTGGTGGTGGGTGGTTGTGGTGGTTGTGGTGGTGGTGTGGTTGGTGTGGTGGTGGTTGTGGTGGTGGTGTGTGGTGTTGTGGTGTTTGTGTGGTTGTGGTGGTGGTTGTGGTGTGTGGTGGTTTGTGGTGTGTGTGTTTGTATGTGGCTGGTTGTTTTGGGGTGGTTGTGGTGGTGGTTGTGTGTTGTGGTGGTTGTGGTTGGTGGTTGTGGTGGTTTGTGGTGGTGGTTGTGGTGGTGGGTGTGGTGGGTGGTGGTGGTGGTGTGGTGGGGTGGTGGTGGTGGTTGTGGTGGTTGTGGTGGTGGTTGTGGGTGGTGGGTGTGGTGGTTGTGGTGGTGGGGTGGGTGGGTGGTTGTGGTGGTTGTGGTGGTGGGTGTGGTGGTGGTGTGGTGGTTGTGGTGGTGGTGGTGGTGGTTGTGGTGGTGGTGGTTGTGGTGGTGGTGGTGGTGGTGGTGGTTGTGGTGGGGGTTGTGGTGGGTGGGTGGTGGTGGTGTGGTGGTGGTTGTGGTGGTGGTGTGGTGGTGGTGGTGGGTGGTGGTGTGGGTGGTGGGGTGGGTGTGGTGGTGGTGGTGGTGGTGGTTGTGGTGGTGGTGTGGTGGTGGTGGTGGTGGTGGTGGTGGGGTGTGGTGGTTGTGGTGGGGGTGTGGTGGTGGGGTGGTGGTGGTTGTGGTGGTGGTGTGGTGGGGGTGGGTGGTGGTGGTGGTGGTGGTGTGGTGGTGGGTGTGGGTGGTGGTGGTGGGGGGTGGTGGTGTTGGGGTGGTTGTGGTGGTGTGGTGGTGGTGGTGGTGGTGGTGGTGGTGGTGGTGGTGGTGGGTGGGTGTGTGGTGGTGGGTGTGGTGGTGGTGGTGTGGTGGGTGTGGTGGTGATGGTGGTGGTGGGGTGGGGTTGTGGTGGTTGTGGTGGTGGTGGTGGTGGGTTGTGGGTGGTGGTGGTGGGGTGGTGTGGTGGTGGTGGTGGTTGTGGTGGTGGTGGTTGTGGTGGTGGTGGTGGTGGTGGTGGGTTGTGGTGGGGGTGTTGTGGTGGGTGTGGTGGTGATGGTGGTTGTGGTGGTGGTTGTGGTGGTGGGTTGTGGTGGTTGTGGTGGGTGTGGTGGTGGTTGTGGTGGTGGTGTGGTGGTGGTGGTGGTGGTGGTGGTGGTGTGGTGGTGGTGGTGTGGTGGTGGTGGTGGGTGATTGTGGTGGTGGGGGTGGTGGTGGTGGTTGTGGTGGTGGGTTGTGGTGGTGGTGGGTGGTGGTGGTGGTGGGTGGTGTGGTGGTGTGGTGGGGGGGTGGGGGGGTGATTGTGGTGGGTTGTGGTGGTGGTTGTGGTGGTGGTTGTGGTGATGGTTGTGGGGTGGTTGTGGGGGTTGTGGTGGTGATTGTGGTGGGTGTGGGTGGTGGTTGTGGTGATGGTGTGTGGTGGTGGTGGGGTGGTGTGGTGGTTGTGGTGGGGTGGTGGGTGTGGTGTGGTGGTGGTGTGGTGGTGGTGTGGTGGGTGGTTGTGGTGGTGGTTGTGGTGGTGGTGTGGTGGTTGTGGTGGTGTGGTGGTGTGGTGGTGGTGGTGATGGTGGTTGTGGTGATGGTTGTGGTGTGGTTGTAGGTGGTTGTGGTGGTGGTTGTGGTGATGGTGTTGTGGTGGTTGTGGTGGTTGTGGTGGTGGTGGTAGTAGTAGTGTAGCAGTAGTGGTAGTGTAGTGGTAGTGTAGTAGTAGTGTAGTAGTAGTAGTGTAGTAGTAGGTAGTAGCTGTAGTAGTAGTAGTGTAGTAGTAGTAGCTGTAGTAGTAGTAGTAGTGTAGTAGTGTAGTAGTAGTAGTGTGTAGTAGTAGTAGCTGTAGTAGTAGTAGTGTAGTAGTAGTGTAGTAGTAGTAGTAGTAGTGTAGTAGTAGTAGTAGTGTAGTAGTGTAGTTGTGGTAGTAGTGTAGTAGTTGTGTAGTGTAGTAGTAGTAGTAGTGTAGTAGTAGTGTGTAGTAGTAGTAGTAGTGTAGTAGTGTAGTGTAGTAGTAGTGTAGTAGTGTAGTAGTGTAGTAGTAGTAGTGTGTAGTAGTAGTAGTGTAGTGTAGTAGTAGTGTAGTGTAGTGTAGTGTAGTAGTGTAGTAGTAGTAGTGTAGTAGTAGTAGTGTAGTAGTAGTAGTGTAGTAGTAGTGTAGTAGTGTTGTAGTAGTTGTAGTGTAGTAGTAGTTGTGTAGTAGTAGTAGTAGTGTAGTAGTAGTAGTGTAGTAGTAGTAGTGTAGTAGTAGTAGTAGTGTAGTAGTAGTAGTGTAGTAGTAGTAGTGTAGTAGTAGTAGTGTAGTAGTAGCTGTAGTAGTGTAGTAGTAGTTGTAGTGTAGTAGTAGTAGTGTTGTAGTAGTAGTGTAGTAGTAGTGTAGTAGTGTAGTAGTAGTAGTGTAGTAGTAGTAGTGTAGTAGTAGTAGTGAAGTAGTAGTAGTAGTTGTAGCTGTAGTAGTAGTGTAGTAGTGTAGTAGTAGTGTAGTAGTGTAGTAGTAGTAGTAGTGTAGTAGTAGTAGTAGTAGTAGTAGTAGTAGTGTAGTAGTAGTGTAGTAGTAGTAGTAGTGTTAGTAGTAGTAGTGTGTAGTAGTAGTAGTAGTAGTAGTAGTAGCTGTAGTAGTAGTAGTGTAGTAGTAGTGTAGTAGTAGTAGTAGTGTAGTAGTAGTAGTGTAGTAGTAGTAGTGTAGTAGTAGTGTAGTAGTAGTAGTAGTGTAGTAGTAGTAGTAGTGTAGTAGTAGTAGTGTAGTAGTAGTAGTGTAGTAGTAGCTGTAGTAGTGTAGTAGTAGTAGTAGTGTAGTAGTAGTAGTGTAGTAGTAGTAGTAGTGTAGTAGTAGTAGTGTAGTAGTAGTAGTGTAGTAGTAGTAGTAGTGTAGTAGTAGTAGTGTAGTAGTAGTAGTGTAGTAGTAGCTGTAGTAGTGTAGTAGTAGTAGTAGTGTAGTAGTAGTAGTGTAGTAGTAGTAGTGTAGTAGTAGTGTAGTAGTGTAGTAGTAGTAGTGTAGTAGTAGTAGTGTAGTAGTAGTAGTGAAGTAGTAGTAGTAGTAGTAGCTGTAGTAGTAGTGTAGTAGTGTAGTAGTAGTGTAGTAGTGTAGTAGTAGTAGTAGTAGTGTAGTAGTAGTAGTAGTGTAGTAGTAGTAGTAGTAGTAGCTGTAGTAGTAGTGTAGTAGTGTAGTAGTAGTAGTGTAGTAGTAGTGTAGTAGTAGTACTAGTGTAGTAGTAGTAGTAGTGTAGTAGTAGTGTAGTAGTAGTAGTAGTGTAGTAGTAGTAGTAGTGTAGTAGTAGTAGTGTAGTAGTAGCTGTAGTAGTAGCTGTAGTAGTAGTAGCTGTAGTAGTGTAGTAGTAGTAGTGTAGTAGTAGTGTAGTAGTAGTACTAGTGTAGTAGTGTAGTAGTAGTAGTAGTAGCTGTAGTAGTAGTAGTAGTAGTGTAGTAGTGTAGTAGTAGTAGTAGTAGCTGTAGTAGTAGTAGTAGTAGTGTAGTAGTGTAGTAGTAGTAGTAGTAGCTGTAGTAGTAGTAGTCGTGTAGTAGTAGTAGTAGTGTAGTAGTAGCTGTAGTAGCTGTAGTGGTAGTAGTAGTAGTAGCTGTAGTAGTAGTAGCTGTAGTAGTAGTAGTAGTGTAGTAGTAGCTGTAGTAGCTGTAGTGGTAGTAGTGTAGTAGTAGTAGTAGCTGTAGTAGTAGCTGTAGTAGTAGTAGTGTAGTAGTAGTAGTAGCTGTAGTAGTGTAGTAGTAGTAGTAGCTGTAGTAGTAGTAGCTGTAGCAGTAGTAGTGTAGTAGTAGTAGTGTAGTAGTAGTAGTGCAGTAGTAGTAGTAGTGTAGTAGTAGTAGCTGTAGTAGTAGTAGTGTAGTAGTAGTAGTGTAGTAGTAGTGTAGTAGTAGTAGTGTAGTAGTAGTGTAGTAGTAGTAGTGTAGTAGTGTAGTAGTAGTAGTAGCTGTAGTAGTGTAGTAGTAGTAGTAGCTGTAGTAGTAGTAGTAGCTGTAGTAGTAGTAGTGTAGTAGTAGTAGTAGTGTAGTAGTAGTAGCTGTAGTAGTAGTAGTGTAGTAGTAGTAGTGTAGTAGTAGTAGTGTAGTAGTAGCTGTAGTAGTGTAGTAGTAGTAGTAGTGTAGTAGTAGTGTAGTAGTAGTAGTGTAGTAGTAGTAGTGTAGTAGTAGTAGTAGTGTAGTAGTAGTAGCTGTAGTAGTAGTAGTGTAGTAGTAGTAGTGTAGTAGTAGTAGTGTAGTAGTAGCTGTAGTAGTGTAGTAGTAGTAGTAGTGTAGTAGTAGTAGTGTAGTAGTAGCTGTAGTAGTAGTAGTAGTGTAGCTGTAGTAGTAGCTGTAGTAGTGTAGTAGTAGCTGTAGTAGTGTAGTAGTAGTGTAGTAGTGTAGTAGTAGCTGTAGTAGTAGTAGTAGTGTAGTAGTAGCTGTAGTAGTAGCTGTAGTAGTAGTAGTGTAGCTGTAGTAGTAGTGTAGTAGTAGTAGTGTAGTAGTAGTAGTGTAGTAGTAGTAGTGTAGTAGTAGTAGTGTAGTAGCTGTAGTAGTAGTGTAGTAGCTGTAGTAGTAGTAGCTGTAGTAGTAGTAGTGTAGCTGTAGTAGTAGTGTAGTAGTAGTAGTAGTGTAGTAGTAGTAGTGTAGTAGTAGTAGTAGTGTAGTAGTAGCTGTAGTAGTAGTAGTGTAGTAGCTGTAGTAGTAGTGTAGTAGTAGTAGTGTAGTAGTAGTAGTGTAGTAGTAGTAGCTGTAGTAGTAGTAGTGTAGTAGTAGTAGTGTAGTAGCTGTAGTAGTAGTGTAGTAGCTGTAGTAGTAGTAGCTGTAGTAGTAGTAGTGTAGCTGTAGTAGTAGTGTAGTAGTAGTAGTAGTGTAGTAGTAGTAGTGTAGTAGTAGTAGTAGTGTAGTAGTAGCTGTAGTAGTAGTAGTGTAGTAGCTGTAGTAGTAGTGTAGTAGTAGTAGTGTAGTAGTAGTAGTAGTGTAGTAGTAGTAGTAGCTGTAGTAGCTGTAGTAGTAGCTGTAGTAGCTGTAGTTGTTGCTGGTGCTGGCCCCGCACCTGCATGTGAGGGAAGCTGGCGCTGAGTGCCATGCGAGACACGTGGCGGCTCAGCTTGCGCTTGGGAGGCCTCGCACCGCCGCTCGCACCCCCTGTGCCGCTGCCTGTGCCGCTGCCTGTGCCGCTGCCTGTGCCGGCAAACAGCGCCCCGGCACGCACCGGCAGGCCGCTGGGCCCGGCGCCGGAGGCGGCAGCGGCGAAGGTTTGGAGCCAACGCAGCGTGGAGCCATAGAGGAGCGCGCGCGGTGAGTCTCCATCTGGGGGGTGAGTCAGTGAGTGGGTGAGTCAGTGAGTCAGTGGGTGAGTCAGTGAGTGAGTGGGTGAGTGAGTGAGTCTATGAGTGGGTGAAGTGAGTCTATGAGTGAGTGAGTGAGTCTATGAGTGAGGGGGTGAGTGGGTGAGTGGGTGGGTGAGTGAGTGAGTGAGTCTATGAGTGGGTGAGTGAGTCTACGAGTGAGTGAGTGAGTCTATGAGTGAGTCTATGAGTGAGTGAGTGAGTCTATGAGTGAGTGAGTGGGTGTGTAGGTGGATGAGTGAGTGAGTGAGTCTACGAGTGAGTCTATGAGTGAGTGAGTGGGTGAGTGAGTGAGTCTACGAGTGAGTTTATGAGTGAGTGAGTGGGTGAGTGAGTGAGTCTATGAGTGAGTGAGTGAGTCTATGAGTGAGTGAGTCTATGAGTGAGTGAGTGAGTCTATGAGTGAGTCTATGAGTGAGTGAGTGAGTCTATGAGTGAGTGAGTGGGTGAGTGGGTGAGTGTGTGAGTGTGTGAGTGAGTGTGTGAGTGAGTCTGTGAGTGAGTCTATGAGTGAGTGTGTGAGTGATTGAGCGAGTGTGTGAGCGAGTCTGTGAGTGAGTGAGTGAGTCTGTGAGTGAGTACCGTGTGTGGGTGCGAGTCTGTGAGCGAGTGAGCGAGTGTGTGAGCGAGTCTGTGAGTGAGTGAGTCTACGAGCGAGTGAGCGAGTGTGTGAGCGAGTCTGTGAGTGAGTGAGTACCGTGTGTGGGTGCGAGTCTGTGAGCGAGTGAGCGAGTGTGTGAGCGAGTCTGTGAGTGAGTGAGTACCGTGTGTGGGTGCGAGTCTGTGAGCGAGTGAGCGAGTGTGTGAGCGAGTCTGTGAGTGAGTGAGTACCGTGTGTGGGTGCGAGTCTGTGAGCGAGTGAGCGAGTGTGTGAGCGAGTCTGTGAGTGAGTGAGTACCGTGTGTGGGTGCGAGTCTGTGAGTGAGTGAGTGAGTCTGTGAGTGAGTGAGCGAGTCTGTGAGTGAGTGAGTACCGTGTGTGGGTGCGAGTCTGTGAGCGAGTGAGCGAGTGTGTGAGCGAGTCTGTGAGTGAGTGAGTCTACGAGCGAGTGAGCGAGTCTGTGAGTGAGTGAGTACCGTGTGTGGGTGCGAGTCTGTGAGCGAAGTGAGCGAGTGTGTGAGCGAGTCTGTGAGTGAGTGAGTCTACGAGCGAGTGAGCGAGTGTGTGAGCGAGTCTGTGAGTGAGTGAGTACCGTGTGTGGGTGCGAGTCTGTGAGCGAGTGAGCGAGTGTGTGAGCGAGTCTGTGAGTGAGTGAGTACCGTGTGTGGGTGCGAGTCTGTGAGTGAGTGAGTGAGTCTGTGAGTGAGTGAGCGAGTCTGTGAGTGAGTGAGTACCGTGTGTGGGTGCGAGTCTGTGAGCGAGTGAGCGAGTGTGTGAGCGAGTCTGTGAGTGAGTGAGTACCGTGTGTGGGTGCGAGTCTCAGCGTGAGCTCCAGCGAGAGAGCCAGTGAGCGGAAGCCGCGGTACGAGTCGTGCTGGGACCCGGCCTGTCTCTGGGGCAGCAGCTGAGGGCAGCAGGGCAGCAGGCCGTGGTGGCTGGGTGGGTGAGTCTGTGAGTGGGTGGGTGGGTGAGTGGGTGGGTGAGTCTGTGGGTGAGTGGGTGGGTGAGCGGGGGTCGCTCCCCCTCCGCTGAGCGTCTCCCAGCAGAGCAGTACTTGCAGGGTGAGGCACGGCAGGTGCAGGAGGCAGCAGTCGTCGTACCTGGGACACGCCGGGGGGGGAGGGAGACACGGGGAGGGAGACACGGGGGGGGAGGGAGACACGGGGGGGGGGAGAGACACGGGGGGGGGGGAGACACGCCGGGGAGGGAGACACGGGGGGGGGGGAGACACGGGGGGGGGGTGACACGGGGGGAGGGGGGCAGGGGGGGGAGACACGGAGAGGAGACACGGGGGAGAGACACGGGGGGAGACACGGGGAGAGACACGGGGGGAGACACGGGGAGAGACACGGGGGGAGACACGGGGAGAGACACGGGGGGAGACACGGGGAGAGACACGGGGGGAGACACGGGGAGAGACACGGGGGGAGACACGGGGAGAGACACGGGGGGAGACACGGGGAGAGACACGGGGAGAGACACGGGGGGAGACACGGGGAGAGAGACACGGGGGGAGACACGGGGAGAGACACGGGGAGAGACACGGGGAGAGACACGGGGGGAGACACGGGGAGAGACACGGGGAGAGACACGGGGAGAGACACGGGGAGAGACACGGGGGGAGACACGGGTAGAGAGACACGGGGGGAGACACGGGGAGAGACACGGGGGGAGACACGGGGAGAGACACGGGGAGAGACACGGGGGGAGACACGGGGAGAGAGACACGGGGGGAGACACGGGGAGAGACACGGGGAGAGACACGGGGGGAGACACGGGGAGAGACACGGGGAGAGACATGGGGAGAGACACGGGGGGAGACACGGGTAGAGAAACACGGGGGGAGACACGGGGAGAGACACGGGGGGAGACACGGGGAGAGACACGGGGAGAGACACGGGGGGAGACACGGGGAGAGAGACACGGGGGGAGAGACACGGGGGGAGACACGGGGAGAGAGACACGGGGGGAGACACGGGGGGAGACACGGGTAGAGAGACACGGGGGGAGACACGGGGAGAGACACGGGGGGAGACACGGGGAGAGACACGGGGAGAGACACGGGGGGAGACACGGGGGGAGACACGGGTAGAGAGACACGGGGGGAGACACGGGGAGAGACACGGGGAGAGACACGGGTAGAGACACGGGGAGAGAGACACGGGGGGAGACACGGGTAGAGAGACACGGGGGGAGACACGGGGAGAGACACGGGTAGAGACACGGGGAGAGAGACACGGGGGGAGACACGGGGGGAGAGACACGGGGGGAGACACGGGGGGAGAGACACGGGGGGAGACACGGGGAGAGACACGGGGAGAGACACGGGGAGAGACACGGGGAGAGAGACACGGGGGGAGACACGGGGAGAGACACGGGGAGAGACACGGGGAGAGAGACACGGGGGGAGACATGGGGAGAGAGACACGGGGGGAGACACGGGGAGAGACACGGGGAGAGACACGGGGAGAGAGACACGGGGAGAGAGACACGGGGAGAGACACGGGGAGAGAGACACGGGGAGAGACACGGGGAGAGACACGGGGAGAGACACGGGGAGAGAGACACGGGGAGAGAGACACGGGGGGAGACACGGGGAGAGACACGGGGAGAGACACGGGGAGAGACACGGGGAGAGACACGGGGAGAGAGACACGGGGGGAGACACGGGGAGAGACACGGGGAGAGACACGGGGAGAGAGACACGGGGGGAGACACGGGGAGAGACACGGGGAGAGACACGGGGAGAGACACGGGGGGAGAGACACAGGGGGAGACACGGGTAGAGACACGGGGAGAGAGACACGAGGGGAGACACGGGGAGAGACACGGGGGGAGAGACACGGGGGGAGACACGGGTAGAGACACGGGGAGAGAGACACGGGGGGAGACACGGGGAGAGACACGGGGGGAGAGACACGGGGGGAGAGACACGGGGGGAGACACGGGGGGAGAGACACGGGGGGAGACACGGGGGGAGAGACACGGGGGGAGACACGGGAAGAGAGACACGGGGGGAGACACGGGTAGAGACACGGGGAGAGAGACACGGGGGGAGACACGGGTAGAGACACGGGGGGAGACACGGGGGGAGAGACACGGGGGGAGACACGGGTAGAGACACGGGGAGAGAGACACGGGGGGAGACACGGGGGGAGACACGGGTAGAGACACGGGGGGAGACACGGGGGGAGACACGGGGGGAGAGACACGGGGGGAGACACGGGTAGACACACGGGGAGAGAGACACGGGGGGAGACACGGGTAGAGACACGGGGGGAG
>NW_027620701.1:30000-35000 GCF_964198595.1 Lampetra fluviatilis | reverse complement strand
CTGAGTGTATGACTGACTGAGTGACTGAGTGACTGAGTGTGTGAGTGTGTCTATGAGTGACTGAGTGTATGACTGACTGAGTGACTGAGTGACTGAGTGACTGAGTGTGTGAGTGTGTCTATGAGTGACTGAGTGTATGACTGACCGAGTGACTGAGTGACTGAGTGAGTGTGTGAGTGTGTCTATGACTGACTGAGTGTATGACTGACTGAGTGACTGAGTGACTGAGTGACTGAGTGTGTGAGTGTGTCTATGAGTGACTGAGTGTATGACTGACTGAGTGACTGAGTGACTGAGTGACTGAGTGTGTGAGTGTGTCTATGAGTGACTGAGTGTATGACTGACTGAGTGACTGAGTGACTGAGTGTGTGAGTGTGTCTATGAGTGACTGAGTGTATGACTGACTGAGTGACTGAGTGACTGAGTGACTGAGTGTGTGAGTGTGTCTATGAGTGACTGAGTGTATGACTGACTGAGTGACTGAGTGACTGAGTGTGTGAGTGTGTCTATGAGTGACTGAGTGTATGATGACTGAGTGACTGAGTGACTGAGTGACTGAGTGACTGAATGTATGACTGACTGAGTGACTGAGTGACTGAGTGTGTGAGTGTGTCTATGAGTGACTGAGTGTATGAGTTACTGAGTGACTGAGTGACTGAGTGTGTGAGTGTGTCTATGAGTGACTGAGTGTATGACTGACTGAGTGACTGAGTGACTGAGTGACTGAGTGTGTGAGTGTGTCTATGAGTGACTGAGTGTAAGACTGACTGAGTGACTGAGTGTGTCTATGAGTGACTGAGTGTATGACTGACTGAGTGACTGAGTGACTGAGTGACTGAGTGAGTGAGTCTATGAGTGACTGAGTGTATGACTGACTGAGTGACTGAGTGACTGAGTGACTGAGTGTGTGAGTGTGTCTATGAGTGACTGAGTGTATGAGTGACTGAGTGACTGAGTGACTGAGTGTGTGAGTGTGTCTATGAGTGACTGAGTGTATGACTGACTGAGTGACTGAGTGACTGAGTGTGTGAGTGTGTCTATGAGTGACTGAGTGTATGACTGACTGAGTGACTGAGTGTGTGAGTGTGTCTATGAGTGACTGAGTGTATGACTGACTGAGTGACTGAGTGACTGAGTGACTGAATGTATGACTGACTGAGTGACTGAGTGACTGAGTGTGTGAGTGTGTCTATGAGTGACTGAGTGTATGAGTGACTGAGTGACTGAGTGACTGAGTGTGTGAGTGTGTCTATGAGTGACTGAGTGTATGACTGACTGAGTGACTGAGTGACTGAGTGACTGAGTGTGTGAGTGTGTCTATGAGTGACTGAGTGTAAGACTAACTGAGTGACTGAGTGTGTCTATGAGTGACTGAGTGTATGACTGACTGAGTGACTGAGTGACTGAGTGACTGAGTGAGTGAGTCTATGAGTGACTGAGTGTATGACTGACTGAGTGACTGAGTGACTGAGTGACTGAGTGTGTGAGTGTGTCTATGAGTGACTGAGTGTATGAGTGACTGAGTGACTGAGTGACTGAGTGTGTGAGTGTGTCTATGAGTGACTGAGTGTATGACTGACTGAGTGACTGAGTGACTGAGTGTGTGAGTGTGTCTATGAGTGACTGAGTGTATGACTGACTGAGTGACTGAGTGTGTGAGTGTGTCTATGAGTGACTGAGTGTATGACTGACTGAGTGACTGAGTGTGTCTATGACTGACTGACTGAGTGAGTGAGTCACCTGACTGGCCAGCTGCTCCAGGTGAGCGTGCTGCAGCTGCACCCCGAGGCGTCCGTGCAGCAGCAGGCGCCCCTTGTCCCACCAGGTGAGTGAGTGTGTGAGTGAGTGAGTGTGTGAGTGAGTGAGTGTGTGAGTGAGTGAGTGTGTGAGTGAGTGAGTGTGTGAGTGTGTGAGTGAGTGTGTGAGTGTGTGAGTGAGTGTGTGAGTGTGTGAGTGAGTGTGTGAGTGTGTGAGTGTGTGAGTGAGTGTGTGAGTGTGTGAGTGAGTGTGTGAGTGTGTGAGTGAGTGTGTGAGTGTGTGAGTGTGTGAGTGTGTGAGTGAGTGAGTGTGTGAGTGAGTGTGTGAGTGTGTGAGTGTGTGAGTGTGTGAGTGTGTGTGAGTGAGTGAGTGTGTGAGTGTGTGAGTGTGTGTGAGTGTGTGAGTGTGTGAGTGTGTGAGTGAGTGTGTGAGTGAGTGTGTGAGTGAGTGAGTGTGTGAGTGTGTGAGTGAGTGTGTGAGTGAGTGTGTGAGTGAGTGAGTGAGTGGTGTGAGTGTGTGAGTGAGTGAGTGTGTGAGTGTGAGTGTGTGAGTGTGTGAGTGAGTGAGTGAGTGGTGTGAGTGTGTGAGTGAGTGAGTGTGTGAGTGTGAGTGAGTGTGTGAGTGTGTGAGTGAGTGAGTCTATGTGTCTATGAGTGACTGAGTGTATGACTGACTGAGTGACTGAGTGACTGAGTGTGTGAGTGTGTCTATGAGTGACTGAGTGTATGACTGACTGAGTGACTGAGTGACTGAGTGACTGAGTGTGTCTATGACTGACTGAGTGTATGACTGACTGAGTGACTGAGTGACTGAGTGACTGAGTGTGTGAGTGTGTCTATGAGTGACTGAGTGTATGACTGACTGAGTGACTGAGTGACTGAGTGTGTGAGTGTGTCTATGAGTGACTGAGTGTATGACTGACTGAGTGACTGACTGACTGAGTGAGTGAGTCACCTGACTGGCCAGCTGCTCCAGGTGAGCGTGCTGCAGCTGCACCCCGAGGCGTCCGTGCAGCAGCAGGCGCCCCTTGTCCCACCAGGCGAGGGGCGCCGAGGGGTCGACGGGCCGCGACGTGAGCAGCTCCACAGACTGCAGCACGGCGGCCCACGCTGGCTCCCAGCAGGGGCCCCACACGGCACTCCACAGGGACACGCAGGCTGGGGGGGGGGGGGGAGACACGGCGGGGGGGGGGGAGACACGGGGGGGGGAGACACGGGGGGGGAGACGGGAGACGTAGGGAGACGCGGGGAGACGCGGGGAGACACAGGGAGAGACGCGGGGAGACACAGGGAGAGACGGGGGGAGACGGGGAGAGACACAGGGAGAGACGGGGGGAGACGGGGAGAGACACAGGGAGAGACGGGGGGAGACGGGGGGAGACACAGGGAGAAACGGGGGGAGATGGGGGGAGACACAGGGAGAAACGGGGGGGGGGGGGCGGGGGGAGACACAGGGAGAGAGACACAGGGAGGGAGACACGGGGAGACACGGGGGAGACACGTGGGGGGGAGACACGGGGAGACACACAGAGACACGGGGAAAAACACAGGGAGAGACACGGGGAGACATGGGGAGACACGGTGAGTCGATGGTGATAGTGGTGTTCGTGGTGACGGTGGCGTTAGCGGTGTCGTGGTGACTCACACGAGATATCGAAGTGGAACTTGAGGGGGGGCAGGTTCCTGTCCACGGCAGCGGCCCCCCACGGCGGGCCCAGCTCCACGTGTGTGCGGCGTTGCGAGCGCGGGGGGGCCCAACTCCTCTGTGCCCACCAGGAGGCCCCACAGAGACCAGTCACGGACCTCCAGCATGGAGCGCGGGAAGTCACGGATCCTCACTGTGAGAGACACACACACAGTGACACACACGCACACAGAGACACACACACAGACACAGTGACACACACACACAGACACAGAGACACACACAGACACAGAGACACACAGTGACACACACGCACACAGACACAGTGACACACACATACACAGAGACACACACAGACACAGAGACACAGAGACACACACAGACACAGAGACACACAGTGAGACACACACACAGAGACACACACACACAGACACAGAGACACACACAGACACAGAGACAGACACACAGACACAGAGACACACACATACACAGAGACACACACAGACACAGAGACACAGAGACACACACAGACACACACACAGAGACACACACAGAGACACACACAGACACACACACACAGAGACACACACAGACACAGAGACACACAGAGACACACACAGACACAGAGACACACACACACAGAGACACACACACAGAGACACACACAGACACAGAGACACACACAGACACACACACAGAGACACACACAGAGACACACACAGACACACACACAGAGACACACACAGACACAGAGACACACAGAGACACACACAGACACAGAGACACACACAGACACACACAGACACAGAGACACACACAGACACAGAGACACAGAGACACACACAGACACAGAGACACACACACACAGAGACACACACAGACACAGAGACACACACAGACACACACACAGAGACACACACAGAGACACACACAGACACACACACAGATATATACATACACCCAGACACACACACAGACACACACACCCAGACACACACAGCGTGTCTGACTGTAGGAGCGTGTGGCTGTACTAGTATGGCTGTAGTAGTCTGACTGTAGTAGTGTAGCCGTAGTAGTATGGCTGTAGTAGTCTGACTGTAGTAGTGTAGCTGTAGTAGTCTGACTGTAGTAGTCTGGCTGTAGTAGTGTAGCTGTAGTAGTATGGCTGTAGTAGTCTGACTGTAGTAGTGTAGCTGTAGTCGTATGCCTGTAGCTGTAGTAGTCTGCCTGCAGTAGTCTGCCTGTAGCTGTAGCAGTCTGCCTGTAGTAGTATGCCTGTAGCTGTAGTGGTCTGGCTGTGTCTGCCTGTAGCTGTAGTAGTGTGCCTGTAGTAGTCTGTCTGTAGTAGTCTGCCTGTAGCTGTAGTAGTCTGGCCGTGTCTGCCTGTGTCTGGCTGTGTCTGGCTGTGTCTACGCCGCACCGTTGAGCGTGTGGACGTGAGCCCTCACGGCGCGTCCCCACTGGATGCTGAACTGGGTGTCTGTCTGTAGTAGTGTAGTAGTGTGTCTGCCTGTGTCTGCCTGTGTCTGCCTGTGTCTGGCTGTGTCTGCGCCGCACCGTTGAGCGTGTGGACGTGAGCCCTCACGGCGCGTCCCCAC
>NW_027620701.1:0-22500 GCF_964198595.1 Lampetra fluviatilis | reverse complement strand
CACACACAGCACACACACAGCACACACAACACACACACACAGCACACACACACACAGCACACACACAGCACACATACACACAGCACACACACACACAGCACACACACACACAGCACACACACACAACACACACAGCACACATACACACAGCACACACACACACAGCACACACACACACACACAGCACACACACACACAGCACACACACAGCACACATACACAGCACACACACAGCACACACACACACAGCACACACACACACACACAGCACACACACACACACAGCACACACACAGCACACACACACACAGCTCACACACACACAGCACACACACACACAACACACACAGCACAGCACACACAAAGCTCACACACACACACAGCACACACACAGCACACACACACACACACAGCTCACACACAGCACACACAGCACACACAGCACACACACACAGCTCACACACACACAGCACACACACAGCACACATAGCACACACACACAGTACACACACACAGCTCACACACAGCACACACAGCACACACACACACACAGCGCACACACAGTACACACACAGCACACACACACAGCTCACACACACACAGCACACACACACAGCACACACACAGTACTCACACACACACACACAGTACCCACACATAGCACACACACAGCGCACACACACACACACAGCACACACACACAGTACCCACACAGCACACACACAGCACACACACACACAGCACACACACAGCACACACACACACAGCACACACACAGCACACAGCTCACACAGCTCACACACACACAGCACACACACAGCACACACACAGCACACACACACAGCTCACACACACAGCACACACACAGCACACACACACAGCACACACACACACAGCACACACACAGTACCCACACAGCACACACACACACAGCTCACACACACACAGCACACATAGCACACACACAGCACACACACAGCACACAGCACACACACACACAGCTCACACACACACAGCACACACACACAGCACACACAGTACACAGCACACACACAGCACACACACACACAGCACACACACACAGCACACACACACACAGCACACACACACACAGCACACACACACAGCACACACACACACAGCACACACACACAGCACACCACACACACAGCACACAGCACACACAGCACACACACACAGCACACACACACACAGCACACACACAGAGCACACACACACAGCACACACACACAGCACACACACAGTACCCACACAGCACACATAGCACACACACAGCACACACAGCACACACAGCACACACACAGTACACACACACACAGCACACATAGCACACACACAGCACACACAGCACACACACAGCACACACACACACAGTACCCACACAGCACACACACACACAGCACACACACAGCACACACACAGCACACACACAGTACACATAGCACACATACACAACACACAGTACCCACACAGCACACACACACAGCACACACACACAGTACCCACACAGCACACACACACAGCACACACACACAGCACACACACACAGCACACACACACAGTACCCACACAGCACACACACACAGCACACACACACAGTACCCACAGCACACACACACAGCACACACACACAGCACACACACACAGCACACACACACAGTACCCACACAGCACACACACACAGCACACACACACAGCACATACACAACACACACACACACAGCACACACACACACAGCACACACAGCACACACACACACAGTACCCACACAGCACACACACACACAGCACACACACAGCACACACACAGCACATACACAACACACACAGCACACACACACAGCACACACAGCACACACACACAGCACACACACACAGCACACACAGCACACACACACACAGTACCCACACAGCACACACACACAGCACACACACAGCACACACACAGCACATACACAACACACACAGCACACACACACAGCACACACAGCACACACACACAGCACACACACACAGCACACACACACACAGTACCCACACAGCACACACACACACAGCACACACACAGCACACACACAGCACACACACAGCACACATAGCACACACACAGCGCACACACACACAGCACACAGCACACACACAGCACACACACACACAGCACACACACAGTACCCACACAGCACACACACACAGCTCACACACAGCACACACACAGCACACACACACACACACACAGCACACATAGCACACACACACAGCACACACAGCACACAGCACACACACAACACACACAGTTTGTTATGGCGTCAGGTAGGGCAGTCTGCGCACAAACGCCACCCTCCCTGCAGCAATTCGCCCGGGAGATCGTCTCTGCCCGGTGCTTTTCCTGGTCTCGGAGACTCTGGATCGCCTTCGGTACTTCCTCTACAGATGGCACCTTCAGCCCAGCCACTCACAGGGGGTGACTGCTTCTTCCAATATTGAGAAATCTTTTCCCTTGGTAGATTTCGCTTGGGAGATCGTCTCTGCCCGGTGCTTTTCCTGGTCTCAGAGACTCTGGATCGCCTTCAGAACTTCCTCTACAGATGGCACCTTCAGCCCAGCCACTCACAGGGGGTTACTGCTTCTTCGAATATTGAGAAATCTTTTCCCTTGGTAGATTTCGCTTGGGAGATCATCTCTGCCCGGTGCTTTTCCTGGTCTCGGAGACTCTGGATCGCCTTCAGAACTTCCTCTACAGATGGCACCTTCAGCCCAGCCACTCACAGGGGGTGACTGCTTCTTCCAATATTGAGAAATCATTTCGCTTGGTAGATTTCGCTTGGGAGATCATCTCTGCCCGGTGCTTTTCCTGGTCTCGGAGACTCTGGATCGCCTTCAGAACTTCCTCTACAGATGGCACCTTCAGCCCAGCCACTCACAGGGGGTGACTGCTTCTTCCAATATTGAGAAATCATTTCGCTTGGTAGATTTCGCTTGGGAGATCACCTCTGCCCGGTGCTTTTCCTGGTCTCGGAGACTCTGGATCGCCTTCAGAACTTCCTCTACAGATGGCACCTCAGCCAGCCACTCACAGGGGGTGAGTGCTTCTTCCAATATTGAGAAATCTTTTCCCTTGGGAGATCACCTCTGCCCGGTGCTTTTCCTGGTCTCGGAGACTCTGGATCGCCTTCGGTACTTCCTCTACAGATGGCACCTCAGCCAGCCACTCACAGGGGGTGACTGCTTCTTCCAATATTGAGAAATCATTTCGCTTGGTAGATTTCGCTTGGGAGATCACCTCTGCCCGGTGCTTTTCCTGGTCTCGGAGACTCTGGATCACCTTCAGAACTTCCTCTACAGATGGCACCTCAGCCAGCCACTAACAGGGGGTGACTGCTTCTTCTAATATTGAGAAATCATTTCGCTTGGTAGATTTCGCTTGGGAGATCACCTCTGCCCGGTGCTTTTCCTGGTCTCGGAGACTCTGGATCGCCTTCAGAACTTCCTCTACAGATGGCACCTTCAGCCCAGCCACTCACAGGGGGTGACTGCTTCTTCCAATATTGAGAAATCTTTTCCCTTGGGAGATCACCTCTGCCCGGTGCTTTTCCTGGTCTCGGAGACTCTGGATCGCCTTCAGAACTTCCTCTACAGATGGCACCTCAGCCAGCCACTCACAGGGGGTGACTGCTTCTTCCAATATTGAGAAATCTTTTCCCTTGGTAGATTTCGCTTGGGAGATCACCTCTGCCCGGTGCTTTTCCTGGTCTCGGAGACTCTGGATCGCCTTCCGTACTTCCTCTACAGATGGCACCTCAGCCAGCCACTCACAGGGGGTGACTGCTTCTTCCAATATTGAGAAATCTTTTCGCTTGGGAGATCATCTCTGCCCGGTGCTTTTCCTGGTCTCGGAGACTCTGGATCGCCTTCAGAACTTCCTCTACAGATGGCACCTTCAGCCCAGCCACTCACAGGGGGTGACTGCTTCTTCCAATATTGAGAAATCTTTTCCCTTGGTAGATTTCGCTTGGGAGATCACCTCTGCCCGGTGCTTTTCCTGGTCTCGGAGACTCTGGATCGCCTTCGGTACTTCCTCTACAGATGGCACCTCAGCCAGCCACTCACAGGGGGTGACTGCTTCTTCCAATATTGAGAAATCATTTCGCTTGGTAGATTTCGCTTGGGAGATCACCTCTGCCCGGTGCTTTTCCTGGTCTCGGAGACTCTGGATCGCCTTCAGAACTTCCTCTACAGATGGCACCTTCAGCCCAGCCACTCACAGGGGGTGACTGCTTCTTCCAATATTGAAAAATCATTTCGCTTGGTAGATTTCGCTTGGGAGATCACCTCTGCCCGGTGCTTTTCCTGGTCTCGGAGACTCTGGATCGCCTTCAGAACTTCCTCTACAGATGGCACCTTCAGCCCAGCCACTCACAGGGGGTGACTGCTTCTTCCAATATTGAGAAATCATTTCGCTTGGTAGATTTCGCTTGGGAGATCATCTCTGCCCGGTGCTTTTCCTGGTCTCGGAGACTCTGGATCGCCTTCGGTACTTCCTCTACAGATGGCACCTCAGCCAGCCACTCACAGGGGGTGACTGCTTCTTCCAATATTGAGAAATCATTTCGCTTGGGAGATTTCGCTTGGGAGATCACCTCTGCCCGGTGCTTTTCCTGGTCTCGGAGACTCTGGATCGCCTTCAGAACTTCCTCTACATATGGCACCTCAGCCAGCCACTCACAGGGGGTGACTGCTTCTTCCAATATTGAGAAATCTTTTCCCTTGGTAGATTTCGCTTGGGAGATCACCTCTGCCCGGTGCTTTTCCTGGTCTCGGAGACTCTGGATCGCCTTCGGTACTTCCTCTACAGATGGCACCTCAGCCAGCCACTCACAGGGGGTGACTGCTTCTTCCAATATTGAGAAATCATTTCGCTTGGTAGATTTCGCTTGGGAGATCACCTCTGCCCGGTGCTTTTCCTGGTCTCGGAGACTCTGGATCGCCTTCAGAACTTCCTCTACAGATGGCACCTTCAGCCCAGCCACTCACAGGGGGTGACTGCTTCTTCCAATATTGAAAAATCATTTCGCTTGGTAGATTTCGCTTGGGAGATCACCTCTGCCCGGTGCTTTTCCTGGTCTCGGAGACTCTGGATCGCCTTCAGAACTTCCTCTACAGATGGCACCTTCAGCCCAGCCACTCACAGGGGGTGACTGCTTCTTCCAATATTGAGAAATCATTTCGCTTGGTAGATATCGCTTGGGAGATCATCTCTGCCCGGTGCTTTTCCTGGTCTCGGAGACTCTGGATCGCCTTCGGTACTTCCTCTACAGATGGCACCTCAGCCAGCCACTCACAGGGGGTGACTGCTTCTTCCAATATTGAGAAATCATTTCGCTTGGGAGATTTCGCTTGGGAGATCACCTCTGCCCGGTGCTTTTCCTGGTCTCGGAGACTCTGGATCGCCTTCAGAACTTCCTCTACATATGGCACCTCAGCCAGCCACTCACAGGGGGTGACTGCTTCTTCCAATATTGAGAAATCTTTTCCCTTGGTAGATTTCGCTTGGGAGATCACCTCTGCCCGGTGCTTTTCCTGGTCTCGGAGACTCTGGATCGCCTTCGGTACTTCCTCTACAGATGGCACCTCAGCCAGCCACTCACAGGGGGTGACTGCTTCCTCCAATATTTGAGGCACCGCAGCCTCAGCAGGGTCATCCCCCACTTTGTGCCACGATGTTTTCCAGGCTGAGAGATTTCCCCTCCCCCAGGAGCTCACAGAAATGCTCAGCAAATCTGCGAACCTGTTTCCTGGGGGTTGGAGATTGGATCACCGTTCTTTCCCGTAATGATTGATCTCCTGAACACCACAGAGATCCAGGCGGTACCGGTCCAGCTCCCGACAGAGGAGTGGCAGCCTCTCCTCCTCCGCAGTGAGCGTTCGAACATTCCACGTGGCCACACGAAGTGGCTTTTCGTTGTTTCTGGAGGAGCCCCGAGGGTGAAGATTCAGTCTCCTGGCTCCGCCAATTTGGGTTTGGCCAGGAGACGTCACAGACGCCTGTCCCCCCGGGGCCTCCGGCACAAGCTTATTAGTTAGATGTTTAGCCACTGTGGTGGTCACAGACGCCACACACACACTAACACACACCAACACACACGCACAATAACACACGCACACTAACACACACTAACACACACTAACACACGCACACTAACACATGCACAATAACACACGCACACTAACACACACTAACACACACTAACACACACGCACAATAACACACGCACACTAACACACACTAACACACACTAACACACACTAACACACACGCACAATAACACACGCACAATAACACACACTAACACACGCTAACACACACGCACACTAACACACGCACACTAACACACGCACACTAACACATGCACACTAACACACACACACACGCACACTAACACACACACACACACACGCACACTAACACACGCACACTAACACACGCACACTAACACACGCACACTAACACATGCACACTAACACACACACACACGCACACTAACACACACACACACACACGCACACTAACACACGCACACTCGCAGAGATGAGGGTTCTCACCTCCAGCTCTGTCATCGTCCAGAGCAGCAGGTGCTTGCGTGGAGGTGCGCAGGGTGGGCGCGGTGATCCACCACCACCACCACCAACACCACCACCATCAACACCGCCATCAACACCGCCACCACCATCAACACCGCCACCACCACCGTCAACACTGCCACCACCATCAACACCGCCACCACCATCAACACCACCATCAACATCAACACCACCATCAACATCAACACCGCCACCACCACCACCATCAACACCGCCACCACCATCATCAACACTGCCACCAACACCGCCACCAACACCACCACCACCGCCACCAACACCACCACCACCGCCACCACCATCAACAGCAGCGCGACCCATGCTGGAAGCCACGTCATCACCATCGTCGCCATCGTCGCCATCGTCGCCATCAACGCCACCACCACCACCACCACCGTCCACCGATTGGCCTCCACCACTACCACCACCACTCTTAACACCACCACCACCAACTTCAAGTCCACCACCACCACCGCCACCACCTTCAACTGCACCAGCAACGCCGGCTGCTGCACCACCACCACTACCACTGCCACTCTTAACACCAACACCACCTTCACGTCCACCACCACCGCCGCCACCACCACCACCACCACCGCCACCACCACCACCACCACCGCCACTCTTAACACCAACACCACCTTCAAGTCCACCACCGCCGCCGCCACCACCACCACCGCCACCACCACCACCACCGCCACTCTTAACACCAACACCACCTTCAAGTCCACCACCACCGCCACCACCACCACCACCGCCACCATCAACTGCACCACCACCGCCACCACCACCCTCCTCATCATCCTCCCCATCATCATCCTCATCGTCATCATCGTCCTCATCTCTCCGCACACCGCCACCACCGCCGCCACCACCGCCGCCACCACCGCCGCAGTACAGCCGCCGTGACCGCTGCACGTAGATGCGCGTGTCCCGCCGCGCCAACTCCGCGTACAGCTCCTCGATCTTGCGAGCGGGCAGCAGCTCCCCGTGCTGGCGGCGCAGCGCCGCCACGCGCCGCTCCAGCAGGCGGCGGCGACGCTCGCTCTCGCGCAGCTCGTCGCCCAGCAACGCGTGGTTGTCACGGAGACGCTGCTCCAGCGGGCAGTCGGCCAGCGACAGGCTGCAGTGGCGGATCTGGTGGAGGGAGGGAAGGTTGTTGTGGTGGTTGTGGTGGTGGTGGTGGTTGTTGTGGTTGTGGTGGTGGTGGTTGTCACGGAGACGCTGCTCCAGCGGGCAGTCGGCCAGCGACAGGCTGCAGTGGCGGATCTGGTGGAGGGAGGGAAGGTTGTTGTGGTGGTTGTGGTTGTGGTGGTGGTTGTTGTGGTGGTGGTGGTGGTGGTTGTCACGGAGACGCTGCTCCAGCGGGCAGTCGGCCAGCGACAGGCTGCAGTGGCGGATCTGGTGGAGGGAGGGAAGGTTGTTGTGGTGGTTGTGGTGGTTGTGGTGGTGGTGGTGGTTGTCACGGAGACGCTGCTCCAGCGGGCAGTCGGCCAGCGACAGGCTGCAGTGGCGGATCTGGTGGAGGGAGGGAAGGTTGTTGTGGTGGTTGTGGTGGTGGTGGTGGTTGTTGTGGTTGTGGTGGTGGTGGTTGTCACGGAGACGCTGCTCTAGCGGGCAGTCGGCCAGCGACAGGCTGCAGCGGCGGATCTGGTGGAGGGAGGGAAGGTTGTTGTGGTGGTTGTGGTTGTGGTTGTGGTTGTGGTGGTGGTGGTGGTGGTTGTCACGGAGACGCTGCTCTAGCGGGCAGTCGGCCAGCGACAGGCTGCAGTGGCGGATCTGGTGGAGGGAGGGAAGGTTGTTGTGGTGGTGGTGGTTGTGGTGGTGGTGGTTGTGGTGGTGGTGGTGGTGGTTGTCACGGAGACGCTGCTCTAGCGGGCAGTCGGCCAGCGACAGGCTGCAGTGGCGGATCTGGTGGAGGGAGGGAAGGTTGTTGTGGTGGTTGTGGTTGTGGTGGTGGTGGTGGTTGTGGTGGTGGTGGTTGTGGTGGTGGTGGTGGTGGTGGTTGTCACGGAGACGCTGCTCCAGCGGGCAGTCGGCCAGCGACAGGCTGCAGTGGCGGATCTGGTGGAGGGAGGGAAGGTTGTTGTTGTTGTGGTGGTTGTGGTGGTGGTGGTTGTGGTGGTGGTGGTGGTTGTGGTGGTGGTGGTCGTGTTGTATGTTACAACGCAGCGCCAGCGACCGACCCAACATCTCGCCGTCCTGGACCTCCTCCCCTAGGTCGACTCAGCCTCAACTGAGTAGCTGGTGTAGCTGTGGTGTGTAGTGAACATCGCTAGCACTGGGGGAGAGACAAAGGCCAGAGGCTACCTGGGGGATATTTGTCTGTGTGTGTAGGTGTGTGTGAGTGTGTGTGTGTGTCCGTGTGTGTGTGTAACAGCACTTGCCCCTACCGCCCTGCTAGAGGCTACCTGGGGGATCTTTGTCTGTGTGTGTGTGTGAGTGTGTGTGTGTGTCCGTGTGTGTGTGTAACAGCACTTGCCCCTACCGCCCTGCTAGAGGCTACCTGGGGGATCTTTGTCTGTGTGTGTGTGTCCGTGTGTGTGTGTAACAGCACTTGCCCCAACCGCCCTGCTAGAGGCTACCTGGGGGATCTTTGCCTGTGTGTGTGTGTCCGTGTGTGTGTGTAACAGCACTTGCCCCTACCGCCCTGCTAGAGGCTACCTGGGGGAACTTTGCCTGTGTGCCTCCAATCCTCACCTTGACAATGATGTCCAGGGGGACCTTCACCTCCTCACCGCCACCACCACCACCACCACCGCCACGACCACCGCCACCACGACCACCGCCACCACCACCACCACCACCACCACCACCACCGCCACCACCACCACCGCCGCCACCACCACCGCCACCACCGCCACCACCGCCACCACCGCCCCGGTGCAGCGCCGTGAGCCACTTCCGAGCGTTGACTGCGTCGTCCATCGCGGCGTTCACGTCGAACTGGAACGGGAAGTTGAGCGCCAGCGACGCCAGCTCCACACGCAGCCCACGGCTACGGCCCAGCGACAGGCGCACGCCGGCTGTGCCGCCAGCTGTTGTACCGGTTGTGGCGCCAGCTGTAGTACCGGCTGTGCCACCGGCTGTTGTACCAGCTGTACCACCGGCTGTTGTACCGGCTGTGTCACCAGCTGTGGCACCGGCTGTTGTACTGGTTGTGGCACCAGCTGTTGTACCAGCTGTACCACCACCAGCGGTACCACCAGCTGTACCACCGGCTGTTGTACCAGCAGTTGTACCAGCTGTGGCACCAGCTGCTGTACCAGCTGTACCACCGGCTGTACCACCAGCCGTACCACCGGCTGCTGTACCACCGGCTGCTGTACCACCGGTTGCCGTGTCACCGGCCGTGGCCCCGGGTGGCCCGCCGGCGCGCCCCGTCCCGTTCCAGCGCCGCCGCTCTGCGGCCGAGTCGACGAGGGAGACCCGCGGGCGGCGCGCCAGGCCCACCCGGCGCCCGTCCAGCGCCAGCGAGCACCAGCGGGCCCCGCCACACACGGCGGGGCCACCGGCGGGGCCGGTAGTCACCACCAGGAGAAGACGTCTCAGCCGCAGGTGGACCCGGTGACGGGGCGAGAGGCGCGCCGTCGCTCGCACCAGCGCCAGCGACAGCTCCAGGCGCCGGCGGGCGGTGGTGGCGGTGGTGGCGGTTGGTTGTGGCGGTTGTTGTGGCGGTTGTTGTGGCGGTTGTGGCGGTGGTGGCGGTAGGAGCGTGAGCAGGTGGGTGAGGTGGTGGTGGAGGATCATGTGACCTCGCGGGGACCAGCGCAGAGCCAGCGCCCCGCTGCTGTGGATCTGGGGGAGGGGGGGGAGGGGCGGGGGGTGAGGGGAGGGCGGAGGGGCGGGGGGTGGGGTGGTGTCATTCGTGTGGTGATGGTGGTGGTGGTGATGGTGGTGAAGGTGGTGATGGTGGTAGTGATGGTGGTGATGGTGGTGATGGTGGTAGTGATGGTGGTGATGGTGGTGATGGTGGTAGTGATGGTGGTGATGGTGGTGATGTTGGTGATGGTGGTGATGGTGGTGATGATGGTGGTGATTGTGGTGGTGGTGATGGTGGTGATGGTGGTGATGGTGGTGATGATGGTGATGATGGTGATGATGGTGATGGTGATGATGGTGGTGATGGTGGTGATGGTGGTGGTGGTAATGGTGATGATGGTGGTGATGATGATGGTGATGGTGGTGATGGTGGTGATGGTGATGGTGGTGATGGTGGTGATGGTGATGGTGGTGATGATGGTGATGATGGTGATGGTGATGGTGGTGATGGTGGTGATGGTGATGGTGGTGATGATGGTGATGATGGTGATGGTGATGGTGGTGATGGTGGTGATGGTGATGGTGGTGATGATGGTGATGATGGTGATGATGGTGATGATGATGATGGTGATGATGGTGGTGATGGTGATGATGGTGGTGATGGTGGTGGTGGTAATGGTGATGATGGTGGTGATGATGATGGTGATGGTGGTGATGGTGGTGATGGTGGTGATGGTGATGGTGGTGATGGTGATGGTGGTGATGGTGGTGATGATGATGGTGGTGATGATGGTGGTGATGGTGGTGATGGTGATGGTGGTGATGGTGGTGATGATGATGATGGTGGTGATGGTGGTGATGGTGATGGTGGTGATGGTGATGGTGGTGATGATGATGGTGGTGATGATGGTGGTGATGGTGGTGATGGTGATCGTGGTGATGGTGGTGGTGATGATGGTGGTGATGATGGTGGTGATGGTGGTGATGGTGATGGTGGTGATGGTGATGGTGGTGATGGTGATGGTGGTGATGATGATGGTGATGGTGGTGATGATGGTGATGGTGGTGATGGTGATGGTGGTGATGGTGATGGTGATGGTGGTGATGATGATGGTGGTGATGATGATGGTGGTGATGATGATGGTGGTGATGATGGTGGTGATGGTGGTGATGGTGATGGTGGTGATGGTGATGGTGGTGATGATGGTGGTGATGGTGGTGATGGTGGTGATGGTGGTGATGATGGTGGTGATGGTGGTGATGGTGGTGATGGTGGTGATGGTGATGGTGGTGATGGTGGTGATGGTGATGATGGTGGTGATGGTGATGATGGTGATGGTGGTGATGGTGGTGATGGTGGTGATGGTGATGATGATGGTGGTGATGATGATGGTGGTGATGGTGGTGATGGTGATGGTGGTGATGATGGTGGTGGTGATGGTGGTGATGGTGATGGTGGTGATGGTGATGGTGACCACCTGCACAATGCCGGGTGATGGTGACGAGGTGATGGTGATGGTGATGTCTCCAAGATGCCCGTGCAGGTACGGCACACGGACTGGCACAACGCCATCACCACCATCATCACCATCCTCCTCCTCCTTCTTCTCCACCACCACCTCATCGTTGTGAAGATAACAAACCAACATCAACATCATCACCATCATCACCAACATCATCACCAACATCACCAACATCATCATCACCATCATCACCAACATCATCATCACCATCATCATCATCATCACCAGCATCATCATCATCAACATCATCATCATCATCATCACCAACATCACCATCATCACCAACATCATCACCATCATCACCATCACCAACATCATCACCATCATCACCAACATCATCATCACCATCATCATCATCACCATCATCACCAACATCATCATCACCATCATCACCATCACCAACATCATCACCATCATCACCAACATCATCATCACCATCATCATCATCATCATCATCACCAACATCATCATCACCATCATCACCAACATCATCATCACCATCATCATCATCACCAGCATCATCATCATCAACATCATCATCACCATCATCACCAACATCACCATCATCACCAACATCATCACCATCACCATCATCACCAGCATCATCACCATCACCATCATCACCAACATCATCATCACCATCATCACCATCACCATCATCACCAACATCATCACCATCACCATCATCACCAACATCATCATCACCATCATCACCAACATCATCACCATCACCATCATCACCATCATCATCATCACCAGCATCATCATCATCATCACCAGCATCATCATCATCAACATCATCATCACCAACATCACCATCACCATCATCACCAACATCATCACCATCACCATCATCACCAGCATCATCACCATCACCAACATCATCATCACCATCATCACCATCACCATCATCACCAACATCATCACCATCACCATCATCACCAACATCATCATCACCATCATCACCAACATCATCACCATCACCATCATCACCATCATCATCATCACCAGCATCATCATCATCATCACCAGCATCATCATCATCATCAACATCATCATCACCAACATCACCATCACCATCATCACCAACATCATCACCATCACCATCATCACCAGCATCATCATCATCAACATCATCATCATCACTACCTACGAAACTACCCACTACACTACCCACTACACTACACTACACACTACACTACCCACTACACTACCCACTACACTACCCACTACACTACCCACTACACTACCCACTACACTACCCACTACACTACCCACTACACTACCCACTACACTACCCACTACACTACCCACTACACTACCCACTACACTACCCACTACACTACCCACTACACTACCCACTACACTACCCACTACACTACCCACTACACTACCCACTACACTACCCACTACACTACACACTACACTACCCACTACACTACCCACTACACTACCCACTACACTACCCACTACACTACCCACTACACTACCCACTACACTACCCACTACACTACCCACTACACTACCCACTATACTACCCACTACACTACACTACACACTACACTACTACACACTACACTACACTAAACTACACTACCTACTACACTATACACTACACTACACACTACACTGCCTACTACACTACTCACTACACTATACACTACAATACACTACACTATACACTACACTACACACTACACTATACACTGCACTACCCACTACACTACCTACTACACTACCTACTACACTACACACTACACTATACACTACCTAGTACACTACACTACTATATACTACACTATACACGACACTACCTACTACACTACCCACTACACTACACACTACACTACACACTACACTACCCACTACACTATACACTACACTACACACTACACACTACACTACCTACTACACTACCCACTACACTACCCACTACACTACACACTACACTACACACTACACACTACACTACCTACTACACTACCCACTACACTACACACTACACTACACACTACACTACCTACTACACTACACTACTACACACTAGCCACTACACTACCTACTACACTACCTACTACACTATACACTACACACTACACACTACACTACCTACTACACTACACTACTACACACTACACTACACTACCTACTACACTACACTACTATACACGACACTACCTACTACACTACCCACTACACTACACACTACACTATACACTACACACTACACTACCTACTACACTACACTACCACACACTACCCACTACACTACCTACTACACTACCTACTACACTATACACTACACACTACACTACCTACTACAATACACACTACACACTACACTACACTACTACACTACACTATACACTACACACTACAATACACTATACACTACACTACCTACTACACTACACTACCTACTACACTACACTACACACTACACTACACACTACACTACCTACTACACTACACTACTACACACTACACTACACTACCTACTACACTACACTACACTACTACACACTACACACTACACTACACTACTACCCACTACACTACCTACTACACTACCCACTACACTATACACTATACACTACACTACACTATACACTACACTACACTACTACACTACACTATACACTACACACTACACTATACACTACACACTATACACTACACACTACCCACTATACACTACACACTACACTATACACTACACACTATACACTACACACTACCCACTATACACTACACTATACACTACACTACACTACCTACCAGAGGTGTGGACTCGAGTCATGTGACTTGGACTCGAGTCAGACTCGAGTCATGAATTTGATGACTTGCGACTCGACTTGGACTTGCATAACAATGACTTTGTCCCACCTCTGCTACCCACTACACTACCCACCACCCACCTCCTGCTCCTCCTCCGCCATCTCTCCGGGCCCCAGGCCCAGGCTGAGGTGGCGCAGCGTCACGCGCCGCCGAGAGAAGCCGTCACACTCGGCGGACACTCGCTCCACGCTCAGACACACCACGCCTGCGACACGGGGGGGAGACACGGGGGGGAGACACGGGGGGGAGACACGGGGGGGAGACACGGGGGGGAGACACGGGGGGGAGACACGGGGGGGAGACACGGGGGGGAGACACGGGGGGGAGACACGGGGGGGAGACACGGGGGGGAGACACGGGGGGGAGACACGGGGGGGAGACACGGGGGGGAGACACGGGGGGGAGACACGGGGGGGAGACGCGGGGGGAGAGACACGGGGAGACACGGGGGGGAGATACGGGGAGACACGGGGGGGAGACATGGGGGGAGACACGGGGGGGAGACACGGGGGGGAGACACGGGGGGGAGACACGGGGGGGAGACACGGGGGGGGAGACACGGGGGGGAGACACGGGGGGGAGACACGGGGGGGAGACACGGGGGGGAGACACGGGGAGACGCGGGGGGGAGACACGGGGGGGAGACACGGGGGGGAGACACGGGGGGGAGACACGGGGGGGAGACACGGGGAGGGAGACACGGGGGGGAGACACGGGGGGGAGACGCGGGGGGGAGACGCGGGGGGGAGACGCGGGGGGGAGACGCGGGGGGGAGACGCGGGGGGGAGACACGGGGGGGAGACACGGGGGGGAGACACGGGGGGGAGACACGGGGGGGAGACGCGGGGAGACACACGGGGGGGAGACACGGGGGGGAGACACGGGGGGGAGACACGGGGGGGAGACACGGGGGGGAGACACGGGGAGGGAGACACGGGGGGGAGACACGGGGAGGGAGACACGGGGGGGAGACACGGGGGGGAGACACGGGGGGGAGACACGGGGGGGAGACACGGGGGGGAGACACGGGGAGGGAGACACGGGGGGGAGACACGGGTGGGAGACACGGGGAGACACGGGGAGACGCGGGGGGGAGACACGGGGGGGAGACACGGGGAGACGCGGGGAGACACGGGGGGGAGACACGGGGAGACACGGGGAGACACGGGGGGGAAGACATGGGGGAGAGACACGGGTAGACGCGGGGAGACACGGGGGGGAGACACGGGGAGACAGGAGACACGGGGGGGAAGACACGGGGGGGAGACACGGGGGGGAGACACGGGGGGGAGACACAGGGAGACGCGGGGAGACACGGGGGGGAGACACGGGGAGACACGGGGAGACAGGAGACACGGGGGGGAAGACACGGGGGGGAGACACGGGGGGGAGACACGGGGGGGAGACACGGGGGGGAGACACGGGGGGGAGACACGGGGGGGAGACACGGGGAGACGCGGGGAGACACGGGGGGGAGACACGGGGGGGAAGACACGGGGGGGAGACACGGGGGGAGACACGGGGGGGAAGACACGGGGAGACGCGGGGGGGAGACACGGGGGGGAGACACGGGTAGACGCGGGGAGACACGGGGGGGAGACACGGGGAGACACGGGGAGACAGGAGACACGGGGGGAAGACACGGGGGGGGAGACACGGGGGGGAGACACGGGGGGGAGACACGGGGGGGAGACACGGGGGGGAGACACGGGGAGACACGGGGGGGAAGACACGGGGGGGGAGACACGGGGGGGAGACACGGGGGGGAGACACGGGGGGGAGACACGGGGGGGAGACACGGGGGGGAGACACGGGGGGGAGACACGGGTGGGAGACAC
Organism: Lampetra fluviatilis; assembly: GCF_964198595.1. Classification (NCBI taxonomy): domain Eukaryota; kingdom Metazoa; phylum Chordata; class Hyperoartia; order Petromyzontiformes; family Petromyzontidae; genus Lampetra; species Lampetra fluviatilis. The sequence continues at coordinate 5,882 of NW_027620701.1, read as the reverse complement.
GGGGGGGAGACACGGGGGGGAAGACATGGGGGGGAGACACAGGGGGGAGACACGGGGAGGGAGACACGGGGGGGAGACACGGGGGGGAGACACGGGGAGACACGGGGGGGAAGACACGGGGGGGGGAGACACAGGGGGGAGACACGGGGAGGGAGACACGGGGGGGAGACACGGGGAGGGAGACACGGGGGGGAGACACGGGGGGGTGACACGGGGGGGAGACACGGGGGGGGAGACACGGGGGGGAGACACGGGGGGGAGACACGGGGGGGAGACACGGGGGGGAGACACGGGGGGGAGACACGGGGAGACGCGGGGAGACGTGGGGAGACGCGGGGAGACACGGGGAGACGCGGGGAGACGCGGGGAGACACGGGGAGAGAGACACGGGGAGAGAGACACGGGGAGACAGACACGGGGAGAGAGACACGGGGAGACAGACACGGGGAGAGAGACACGGGGAGACAGACATGGGGAGAGAGACACGGGGAGAGAGACGCGGGGAGAGAGACGCGGGGAGAGAGGCACGGGTCAAGGTGAGTGGGTCATGTGTTAGTCGTGGTTGTGTTGGTATTGGTGGTTGTGGTGGTGATAGTGGTCGTTATGGTTGTTGTGGTTGTGGTGGTTGTGGTTGTGGTGGTTGTGGTGGTTGTTGTTCGTTGTGGTGGTGTTTACCTGCGTCTCTAGACACAGAGTAAATGTCCACGGGCCCCAGGCTCAAGTCCAGTGACCAGTCGCAAGGCCCCGCAACGCACACCCCTCCTGCTGCTGATGACGCTGCTGATGATGATGACTCTGCTGTTGCTGCTGATGATGATGACGCTGCTGCTGCCCCTGATGACGCTGATGATGACGCTGCTGCTGCTGCTGATGATGATGACGCTGCTGGTGCTGCTGCTGCTGCTGCTGATGATGATGATGATGACGCTGATGATGACGCTGCTGCTGATGATGATGATGACGCTGCGGCTGATGATGATGATGACGCTGCGGCTGCCCTCAGGGCCTGGAGGCCCTTGTGGACGCACAGGAGGGAGGCTTCACTCGCCTCAACTTGAAGGCCCTCGGTCTAGAAGAGGGGGGGGGGGGACAGACAGACTCACTCATTCACTCTTCATTCACTCTTCATTCACTCACACACTCACTCACACACTCATTCATTCACTCACACACTCACTCTCTCACACACTCATTCATTCACTCTTCATTCACTCACTCATTCACACATTCATTCATTCACTCATTCATTCACTCACCCACTCACACACTCACTCACTCACACACTCATTCATTCACTCACTCACTCACACACTCACTCACCCACTCACACATTCACTCACACATTCACTCACTCACAAAATCACTTACTCACTCACACACTCACACACACACTCACACACTCACTCACTCACACACTTACACACACACTCACTCACACACTCATTCACTCACACACTCACTCACACACTCATTCACTCACTCACACACTCACTCACTCACTCATACACTCACTCACACACTCACACACTCACACACTCACACACACACTCACACACTCACACACACACTCACTCACTCACACTCACTCACACTCATTCACTCACACACTCACACACTCACTCACACACTCACTCACTCACACACACACTCACACACTCACACACACACTCACTCACTCACACTCACTCACACTCATGTCACTCACACACTCACACACTCACTCACACATTCACCACACACTCACACACTCACTCACACACACTCGCACACTCACTCATTCACTCACACACACACTCACTCACTCACTCACACACTCACTCACTCACTCACACACACACTCGCACACTCACTCACTCACTCACACCACACACTCACTCACTCACACTCATTCACTCACACACTCACACACTCACTCACACACTCACTCACACACTCACACACTCACTCACACTCACACACTCACACACTCACTCACACTCACACACACACACTCACACTCGCACACTCACACATTCACACACTCACTCACACACTCATACACTCACTCACACTCACACACTCACACTCACACACTCACTCACACACTCACACTCACACACTCATTCACTCACACACACACTCACACACTCACTCACACACTCATACACTCACTCACACACTCACTCACACACTCACACTCACACACTCATTCACTCACACACACACTCACACACTCACTCACACACTCATACACTCACTCACACTCACACACTCACACTCACACACTCACTCACACTCACACACTCACACTCACACACTCATTCACTCACACACACACTCACTCACACTCACACACTCACACTCACACACTCACTCACACTCACACACTCACTCACACTCACACACTCACACTCACACACTCACTCACACTCACACACTCATTCACTCACACACACACTCACACTCACACCACTCACACTCACACACTCACTCACACTCACACACTCACACTCACACCACTCACACTCACTCACACTCACACACTCACTCACACACTCACTCACACACTCACTCACACACTCACTCACACACTCACTCACACACTCACTCACACACTCACCTCACACACTCATACACTCACTCACACTCACACACTCTCACACTCACACACTCACTCACACTCACACACTCACACTCACACACTCACTCACACTCACACACTCACACTCACACACTCACACTCACTCACACTCACACACTCACACACTCACTCACACACTCACACTCACACACTCACACACTCACACACACACTCACTCACACACTCACACTCACACACTCACTCACACACTCACTCACACACTCACACACTCACTCACACACTCACACACTCACTCACACACTCACACTCACACACTCACACACTCACACACACACTCACCACTCACTCACTCACTCACACACTCACACACTCACACTCACACACTCACACACACACTCACTCACACTCACTCACTCACACTCACTCACACTCACACACTCACACACACACTCACTCACACTCACACACTCACACTCACTCACACTCACCACTCACTCACACACACACTCACACACTCACTCACACACTCACACTCACACTCACACTCACTCACACTCACACTCACACACTCACTCACACTCACACACTCACCACACACTCACTCACACTCACTCACACTCACACACACTCACACACTCACTCACACACTCACACTCACACACTCACACACCACACACTCACCACTCACTCACTCACTCACTCACACACTCACACACACACTCACTCACACACTCACTCACTCACACTCACTCACACACTCACACACTCACACTCACACACTCACACACACTCACACTCACACACTCACACTCACACACTCACACACACACTCACTCACACTCACACACTCACACTCACTCACACTCACACACTCACACACCACACTCACTCACACTCACACACTCACACTCACTCACACTCACACACTCACACTCACACACACTCACACTCACACACTCACACACACACTCACTCACACTCACACTCACTCACACTCACACACTCACACACACACTCACTCACACTCACACACTCACACACTCACACACACACTCACTCACACTCACACACTCACACTCACTCACACTCACACACTCACACACACACTCACTCACACTCTCACACTCACACTCACTCACACTCACACACTCACACTCACACACTCACACTCACACACTCACACTCACTCACACTCACACACTCACACACACACTCACTCACACTCACACACTCACACACTCACACTCACACACTCACACACACACTCACTCACACTCACACACTCACACTCACTCACACTCACACACTCACACACACACTCACTCACACTCACACACTCACACTCACTCACACCACTCACTCACTCACACTCACACACTCACACTCACACTCACTCACACTCACACACTCACACTCACACTCACTCACACTCACACACTCACACTCACTCACACTCACACACTCACACACACACTCACACACTCACACACACACTCACTCACACTCACACACTCACACTCACACTCACACACTCACACACCACACTCACTCACACTCACACACTCACACTCACTCACACTCACACACTCACACTCACACACTCACACTCACACACCTCACTCACTCACACTCACACACTCACACTCACAACTCACTCACACTCACACACTCACACTCACTCACACTCACACACTCACACACTCACACACACACTCACACTCACTCACACTCACACACTCACACACACCACTCACTCACACTCACACACTCACACACTCACACTCACACACTCACACACACACTCACTCACACTCACACACTCACACTCACTCACACTCACACACTCACACACACACACTCACACTCACACACTCACACTCACTCACACTCACACACTCACACCACACACTCACTCACACTCACACACTCACACTCACTCACACTCACACACTCACACACACACTCACTCACACTCACACACTCACACTCACTCACACTCACACACTCACACACACTCACTCACACTCACACACTCACACTCACTCACACTCACACACTCACACTCACACACTCACACTCACACACTCACTCACTCACTCACACTCACACACTCACACTCACACTCACACTCACTCACACTCACACACTCACACTCACACACTCACACACACACTCACACTCACACTCACTCACACTCACACTCACACTCACACACTCACACTCACACACTCACACACTCACACACACACTCACTCACACTCACACACTCACACTCACACACTCACACACTCACACTCACACACTCACACACACTCACTCACACTCACACACTCACACTCACACACTCACACTCCTCACACTCACACACTCACTCACACACTCACTCACACTCACACACACTCACACTCACTCACACTCACACACACACTCACTCACACTCACACACTCACACTCACTCACACTCACACACACACTCACACTCACTCACACTCACACACTCACACACTCACTCACACACTCACTCACACACACACTCACTCACACACTCACACACTCACACTCTCACACTCACTCACACACACTCACACTCACACTCACTCACTCACACTCACACACTCACACTCACAACACTCACACACACTCACACTCACACACTCACACACTCACACTCACTCACACTCACACACTCACACACACTCACTCACACTCACACACTCACACTCACACACACACACTCACTCACACTCACACACTCACACTCACTCACACTCACACACACACACTCACTCACACTCACACACTCACACTCACTCACACTCACACACTCACACACACACTCACTCACACTCACACACTCACACTCACTCACACTCACACTCACACACACACACTCACATCACACTCACACACTCACACTCACTCACACTCACACACACTCACACACACACTCACTCACACTCACACACTCACACTCACTCACACACTCACACACTCACACTCACTCACACTCACACACTCACACTCACTCACACTCACACACTCACACACACACTCACTCACACTCACACACTCACACTCACAACTCACTCACACTCACACACACACACACTCACACTCACTCACACACTCACACTCACTCACACTCACACACTCACACACACACTCACTCACACTCACACACTCACACACTCACACTCACACACTCACACACACACCACTCACACTCACACACTCACACTCACTCACACTCACACACTCACACTGCTAAACACTCACACACTCACACTCACTCACACTCACA
>NW_027620700.1:2500-17980 GCF_964198595.1 Lampetra fluviatilis | reverse complement strand
CATTCGCACCAGCAGAGTATTTGAATGAGTGAGTGAGATGGGTGAGTGAGTGAGTGAGTGAATGAGTGAGTGAATGAGTGAGTGAATGAGTGAGGTGGGTGGGTGGGTGAGTGAGAGAGAGAGAGGACAACCACCCACCCAACCACCCACCCACCAAACCAACCACCCACCAAACCAACCACCCAAACACCCAACCACCCACCCAACCACCCAACCACCCACCAAACCAACCACCAAAACACCCAACCACCCACCAAACCAACTACCCACCCACCCAACCACCCACCAAACCAACCACCCAAACACCCAACCACCCACCCACCCAACCACCCACCCACCCACCCAACCACCCACCCACCCAACCACCCACCAAACCAACCACCAAAAACACCCAACCACCCACCAAACCAACCACCCACCCACCCAACCACCCACCCACCCACCCAACCACCCACCCACCCAACCACCCACCCACCCAACCACCCACCCACCCACCCAACCACCCACCCACCCACCCAACCACCCACCCACCCACCCAACCACCCACCAAACCAACCACCCCAAACACCCAACCACCCACCAAACCAACCACCCACCCACCCAACCATCCACCAAACCAATCACCCAAACCCCAACCACCCACCCACCCAACCACCCACCAAACCAACCAACCACCCACCCAACCACCCACCCACCCAACCACCCACCAAACCAACCAACCACCCACCCAACCCCCACCCCCCCCTACCCCCACAACCCCCCTACCACCACCCCCCATACCCCCCCCTACCCCCACCCCCCTCTACTCCCACCCCCCTACCCCCACCCCCCCCTACCCTCACCCCCCCTACCCCTACCCCCTACAACCCCCACCGCTCCAACCGCCACAACCGCCACCCCCCACAACCCCCCCTACCCCCCCAACCCCCACCGCCCCAACCCCCCTCCCACCCTCCAAACCGACGCCATTGGAGAGGCTGATAAATAATAGGGGGGGAAAAAAAATAATAATCGTGAACGTTCAAACAAAAAAAAACCACACAAATAAAATTAAACGAATCAATGCTACATTTCCCGCCTACCTCTAAGTGGGACAACGGGCTTTTAAATCTGAGAGCCCCCCCCCCCAACACCCCCCCCCTCCCCCCCTTAACATTTAACCTCTGAGCGAGTCTCCGGCGTAGGAGAGTGCGGTGCTGATTGTGCAGTGGAGTGGTGCGGTGAGAAATTGAAGGTCGGCCAAAGGCATCGGAGAGGAAAGTCGTTCTCCACTCCCCCCCCCCCCCCATTAGCAGACGGGAACGGACTTAACCTTGACCCTCCACTTTACCCCACTCACCCGCCCGCCCGCACGCCCACACGCCCGTACAAACAGCCACCCAGGCACCCACCCACCCACTCAACCACCCACTCACCCACCCACCCACTCACCCACTCAGCCAGCCACCCCAGCAACCCAGCCAGCCACCCACCCAGCCACCCACCCACCCACCCACCCACCCACCCACTCACCCACCTACCCACGCAGCCACCCACCCACCCACTCAAACATCCACCCACCCACCCACCCACTCAGCCACTCACCCATCCACCCACCCACTCACCCAGCCACCCAACCACCCACTCACCCATCCACTCACCCATCCACTCACCCATCCACTCACCCACCCACCCATCCACCCACCTACCCACGCAGCCACCCACCCACCCACTCAAACATCCACCCACCCACCCACTCAGCCACTCACCCATCCACCCACCCACTCACCCAGCCACCCAACCACCCACTCACCCATCCACTCACCCATCCACTCACCCATCCACCCACCCACCCACCCACTCACCCACCTACCCACGCAGCCACCCACCCACCCACTCAAACATCCACCCACCCACCCACTCAGCCACTCACCCATCCACCCACCCACTCACCCAGCCACCCAACCACCCACTCACCCATCCACTCACCCACTCAGCCAGCCACCCAGCAACCCAGCCAGCCACCCACCCAGCCACCCACTCACCCACCCACCCATCCACCCACCCACCCACCCACTCACCCACTCACCCACTCACCCACGCAGCCACCCACCCACACACTCAAACATCCACCCACCCACCCACTCACCCACTCACCCACTCACCCATCCACCCACCCACTCACCCAGCCACCCAACCACCCACTCACCCATCCACTCACCCATCCACTCACCCACCCACCCATCCACCCACCCACTCACCCACCTACCCACGCAGCCACCCACCCACCCACTCAAACATCCACCCACCCACCCACTCACCCATCCACCCACCCACTCACCCATCCTCCCAGCCACCCATCCACCCAGCCACCCAGCCACCCATCCACCCAGCCACCCATCCACCCACCCACCCATCCACCCACCCACCCATCCACCCACCCACCCACCCACCCACCCACTCACCCACCCACCCACGCAGCCACCCACCCACTCACCCATCTACTCACCCATCCACCCACCCATCCACCCACCCACCCATCCACTCACCCATCCACTCACCCATCCACTCACCCATCCACCCACCCATCCACCCACCCATCCACCCACCCACCCATCCACTCACCCATCCAGCCACCCACCCACGCAGCCACCCATCCACTCACACCCACCCACCCAGCCACCCACCCACCCACCCAACTTCTGACTTGGTCAACACAACGGCCCGCAGAAGAGGACACTGCAGAGCTACCTCCGAGATCCCTTCTTGCTGAAGCGAGCAAAGTACACCCATCAGCGTACATGCCTTAGTGTACACGCGTGAGCGTATGTGCGTTAGAGTACACGCATCAGCGTACATGCTTTAGTGTACATGCATGAGTGTACATGCTTTAGTGTACATGCATGAGTGTACATGCTTTAGTGTACATGCATTAGTGTACATGCATTAGCGTACATGCATCAGCGTACATGCATTAGTGTACATGCATGAGTGTACACGCATGAGCGTACGCGCGTTAGTGTACACGCATCAGCGTACGCGCATCAGCGTACATGCATTAGTGTACATGCATCAGCGTACATGCCTTAGTGTACACGCGTGAGCGTATGTGCGTTAGTGTACACGAATCAGCATACGTGTGTTAGTGTACACGCGTTAGTGTACACACATCAGCGTACATGCATTAGTGTACACGCATCAGCGTACATGCATCAGCGTACATGCATTAGCGTACACGCATGAGCGTATGTGCGTTAGTGTACACGAATCAGCATACGTGTGTTAGTGTACACGCGTTAGTGTACACGCATCAGCGTACATGCCTTAGTGTACACGCGTGAGCGTATGTGCGTTAGTGTACACGCACGAGCGTGCACGCACCAGCGTACACGCGTGTGCGCTAGCGTACGCACACGCGTGTGCGCTAGCGTACAAGCGCACACACACACACACGAGACGCGAGACGCGAGACGCCATGCCCACGTGAGCACGACACAAAGAGGGATTGACATTCAGCAAAGACGCGGAGTGGGGCGGAGTGGCGCGGTAAAAATAGGAAGAAGAAAAAAAAGATGCACAATTAGGCACGCTGATTTCTCCGGCACCGTTAGCGTTCGGTGACGCGTGTCGTGTGTCACGTGTCGGGGCTAATTGACGGCGGGGCCTGCGGCGAAATTAATTGGGTGGAGCGCTGCGACCAGCACAGCGCCCCTCCCCCTCGCCCCTCCCCCTCGCCCCTCGCCCCTCCCCCCAGACACCCCCCCTCCCCCCAGCCACCTCCCCCCCCACGTGGTGGTGGCGTGGTGCTGGTGGTGACGTGGTGGTGACGTAGTGATGGTGACGTGGTGGTGGCGTGGTGCTGGTGGTGACGTGGTGGTGACGTGGTGATGACGTGGTGGTGACGTGGTGATGGTGACGTGGTGGTGGTGACGTGGTGGTGGTGACGTGGTGATGGTGGTGGTGACATGGTGATGGTGGTGGTGACGTGGTGATGGTGATGGTGGTGGTGACGTGGTGATGGTGGTGGTGATGGTGCCGTGGTGATGATGGTGGTTATGGTGGTGGTGGCGTGGTGCTGGTGGTGATGTGGTGGTGATGTGGTGGTGGTGGTGGTGGTGAGGTGGTGATGTGGTGGTGGTGATTTGGTGGTGGTGATGTGGTGGTGGTGATGATGTGGTGGTGATGATGTGGTGGTGGTGATGGTGATGTGGAGATGGTGGTGATGGTGACGTGGTGGTGCTGGTCACGTGGTGCTGGTGGTGACGTGGTGGTGCTGGTCACGTGGTGCTGGTGGTGACGTGGTGATGGTGACGTGGTGGTGGTATGATGGTGGTGGTGATGTGGTGGTGGTGGTGACGGTCACGTGGTGGTGATGGTGGTGGTGACGTGTTGATGGTGGTGGTGGTGACGGTGACATGGTGATGGTGGTGGTGATGTGGTGGTGGTGGTGGTGGTGGTGACGGTCACGTGGTGGTGATGGTGGTGGTGACGTGTTGATGGTGGTGGTGGTGGTGACGGTGACGTGGTGATGGTGGTGATGGTGACGTGGTGATGGTGACGTGGTGGTGGTGTGATGGTGGTGGTGATGTGGTGGTGGTGGTGACGGTCACGTGGTGGTGATGGTGGTGACGGTGACATGGTGATGGTGGTGGTGATGTGGTGGTGGTGGTGACGGTCACGTGGTGGTGATGGTGGTGGTGACGTGTTGATGGTGGTGGTGGTGACGGTGACATGGTGATGGTGGTGGTGATGTGGTGGTGGTGGTGACGGTCACGTGGTGGTGATGGTGGTGGTGACGTGTTGATGGTGGTGGTGGTGACGGTGACATGGTGATGGTGGTGGTGATGTGGTGGTGATGGTGGTGGTGACGTGTTGATGGTGGTGGTGGTGACGGTGACGTGGTGATGGTGGTGATGGTCACGTGGTGGTGGTGGTGGTGGTGACGTGTTGATGGTGGTGGTGGTGACGGTGACGTGGTGATGGTGGTGATGGTCACGTGGTGGTGGTGGTGGTGGTGACGTGTTGATGGTGGTGGTGGTGACGTGTTGATGGTGGTGGTGGTGGTGGTGGCGACGTCGCGGCGTCCACGTCCGCGTCTCTGACCTCTGCACGAGGCTCCCGGCGACGTGGTGCAGGAAGCGGTGCAGGCTGTCGGCCTGCAGCCACGGGGCGGCGCCGCCAAACGCCACCGCCAGCAGGTCCAGCGCCAGCTCCGCCAGAGGGCACGCGCCCTCCGCTGCGGCCACAGAGACAAAGATCCCCCGCGTAGCCTCAGCAGGTTGTGGGGGGCAAGTGCTGTTAGCGAGTAGCAGCAGAGGACTACAACAACAACAACGAGGACAACAACAACAATAACGACAACAACAACAACGAGGACAACAACAACAACGACAACAACAACACCAACAACAATAACGAGGACAACAACAACAACAACGACAACAACGAGGACAACAACAACAACAACAACGACAACAACACCAACAACAATAACGAGGACAACAACAACACCAACAACAACACCAACAACAACAACGAGGACAACAGCCCCCGCTCGCCACTAAGGGGCGGTGACGTCGCCACGGCGTTAGTGCCAGGCTGGGTGCACGTTGAGGCTTATCGTGTGAAGCGTCGAAGGTTCGATTGTGGCAGGCGGTCACCGTGACAGACCCAGGTGGTGCCGTGGGTCAACCGACTGAGATGACAGGCCGATGTACCACCTGTGCCCCCTGCTGTGCCAGGCTAGGTGCATGGGACAGACCCAGGTGGTGTCATGGGTCGACCGACTGAGATGACAGGCCGATACACCACCTGTGCCCCCCCCCTACTGTGCCAGGCTAGGTGCAGGAGGTCACGGGACAGACCCAGGTGGTGCCATGGGTCGACTGACTGAGATAACCAGCCGATGCACCACCTGTGCTCCCCTACTGTGCCAGGCTAGGTGCACGTGACAGACCCAGGTGGTGCCATGGGTTGACCGACTGAGATGACTGGCAGATGCACCACCTGTGCCCCCCTACTGTGCCAACTCGCTGCGTTGTAGCCGCTGTTTTTTGCGAGCGTCGCTCCGCTGCCCTCTGCTGCTGCTGCTGGAGGGCGACTGCCTCCCAATTGCCCAGTGAGCGCCGATCCTGACCCCACACAGACAAAGATCCCCCGTGTAGCCTTCACAGACTGTAGGGGCAAGTGCTGTTAGCGAGTAACACCTACGAAGGCCGGCACGGCACACGAGGGGGTGGGTGGCCAGCACCACGCCCGGCCGCCTTTGTCTCCCCAGTGGCGATGTTCACACACCGCACCAGGTACTCATTTTAGGCTGAGTCGACCTAAGGGAGGCCCAAGTGTTGGCCGTGAGCGGGAATCGAACTCGTGTCGCAGGGATCGTAGCGCTAACGGTTACACGCACGCACACGCACGCACGCACACGCACGCACGCACACGCACGCACGCACACACGGGCACGCAAACAATACAAAGATACCCCGTGTAGCCTGCCCAAGGCTGTTGGGGCAAGTGCTCTTCAGCAGGCCCCAACATCACGCAAAGCTCAATGGAACGCGAGCCGGGAGAGTTCCTACGATCAGCGTTGTTACGTTGTTTTCATGGCTTCATTTTGGTGCTCTTGGTTCTTTCGGTAAAGTCACGTAAAAGGGAAGTAATAAAATAATAAAAATATAAAACCTAATAAAATACAAATCTCACCGAAATAATATTATTGTATTATTTCCCTTCTACGTGACTTTACCGAAAGAACCAAGAAGATGAATCCCTGCAGTCACGAAAGCTTCAAATCGAAATTTATTTTGGCGATTTCGAAAGAACACACGGTTAAGCAGAGGTCGAAACCGGGTACCCGATACCCGTACCCTAACCGATACCCGGCTACCCGTACCCGGCCGGGTACGGGTACCCGTTTGCGACCCTGGTGCGGCCGGGTACGGGTACGGGTAGGCCGTGAGTCACTGGTGAGTCGCCGTTTGTCACTCATTTCCCAACGTCTTGTCTCTTCTCACAATTCAAGTTCCTAGAATCAACCCACCCGCGCCTGCAACATGGCTTCATCCCAGAGGTCGCAATCAGGTACCCGATACCCGTACCCTACCCGTACCCAGCCGGGTACGGGTAGGGTACGGGTACGGCCGGGTACGGGTACAGGTACCCGTTTGTGACCCTGGTGCGGCCGGGTACGGGTAAGGAATCAAAACCCGTTTGCGACTTCTGCGGTTAAGCCGTGTTTCTTGCGGAAGTGCGGAGTTGCTCAATCGTCTCACGGTTGTCATCGTTTGACGTTGGTGTGTAACGGTGCTTTTTTTTTGTGTGGTGAGTCATTGAGTCTCTGGGTCTAGGAGTAGTCTATGGGTCTCTATGAGTAGTCTGTGGGTCTCTATGAGTAGTCTGTGGGTCTCTATGAGTAGTCTATGGGTCTCTATGAGTAGTCTATGGGTCTCTGCGTGAGTAGTCTATGGGTCTCTATGAGTAGTCTATGGGTCTCTATGAGTAGTCTATGGGTCTATTAATCTAAGTTGTCTTGTGGTTGTTGTTGTTGTTTGACTTGCATCCCACTGGGATTGTTTGCACACAGCGTTGGTGTGTAACGGTGCTTTTCTTCTGCAATGTTTTGCTGTCTTTTCTTGGATTTTCTGTTTGCACTCAGTCACATATTCACTTTAAGATGTTTTTTTGTTCATGTGTTTTTGTTTGTTGCGGTTGCACCCGATTCAAGAGCCGAATGGCTCACAGGGCTATACCTAATACATGAACTTGAATCAATGAAACTTGAAACGTGGTGCGGACTTGCGAACTCTGCTGCCCTCTGCTGGATCGAGATTAGATTCTGAGTCAGGAGTGACACTCGGGAGAGAGAGAGACGCTCACAACTTTGAGATAATCGACCATCGAACGCCTTTCTTCTTTAGGGGCAAGGGGTGGGGGCCATTTGGATATCTGTAACATCATTCGCGGGCCATACAAAATTATCAACTTCAAAATTAGTTATATTTGGTCTTAATTTTGGAGCTTTCGTGACTGCAGGAATTATTCTTTGGTTCTTTCGGTTAAGTGACGTCTAAAGATAAAACAATAAATTAAATACTAGCATACTACGACGTTTCGATTGCAACACAAGCAATCGTCGTCAGGCATAAAAGAAATATCAACAAAAATCTAACTAGAAAACTATAGACAGACATACAAGCAGACAGACATCACAAGGACACACTGAGAGAGAGAGAGAGCACGTATCGGCACAAAGAGAGAGCTTGCTTGTGTTGCAATCGAAACGTCATAATATGCTATTATTTAATTTATTATTTTATCTTTAGACGTGACTTAACCGAAAGAACCAAAGAATAGTCATATTTGGTCAAACGTTTAATGAACTCGCCCCTAATGCGACGGGCTGGAACTGCTTTTCTTTGGCGAGGCGTGTGATGATGTTAACTGGCTATTGATGATGTTGCTGCTTTTGATTTAAAGCTTTCGTGACTGCAGGGATTCATCTTCTTGGTTCTTTCGGTAAAGTCACGTAGAAGGGAAATAATAAAATAATCAAAATATAAAACATAATAAAATACAATTCTTACAATTGTATTTTATTATGTTTTATTTTTAGGGAGATAATAAAATAATATTAATAAAACATAATAAAAAACACATGCTTCAAATCGTATTCTTGGTTCTTTCGGTAAAGTCACGTAGAAGGGAAATAATAAAATAATCAAAATATAAAACATAATAAAATACAATTCTCACAATTGTATTTTATTATGTTTTATTTTTAGGGAGATAATAAAATAATATTAATAAAACATAATTAAAAAAACATACTTCAAATCGTATTCTTGGTTCTTTCGGTAAAGTCACGTAGAAGGGAAATAATAAAATAATCAAAATATAAATCAATAAAAATTCTCACGACGTTTCGACTGCAACACAAGCAATCATCATCAGGTGTGAAATCCACAGCAAGAAAATTTGAAAAAAAAAAAGCCACTTTCTTCAATTTTTTTTTTCAAATTTTCTTGCTGTGGATTTCACACCTGATGATGATTGCTTGTGTTGCAGTCGAAACGTCGTGAGAATTTTTATTGTTTTATGTTTTTATTATTTTATTATTTCCCTTCTACGTGACTTTACCGAAAGAACCAAGAAGATGAATCCCTGCAGTCACGAAAGCTTTCAATCGAAATGTAACCGCCTCTACGGGGAGGGATTCCACAAAACTGAGATCCTTAGAGTATATTGAGTGTGTTTAATTTTTATTATTTTATTATTTCCCTTCTACGTGACTTTACCGAAAGAACCAAGAATGAGATGTTGCTGCTGCTGCTACTCGCAACTGCTTTTTCAGGTTTGCTCCGAGATTTGTTGAAATTCGAGTCCCGCCTGCGTTTGCCTTGCCAGGGCCACACACAAATGATTTCGTGGGCCTCGCACGACCCTGAGGGCTGGACGTTCCCCACCCCGCGGGCTTTAGGGAATGCTTTTTGTGCGTTTAGTTTGACGTCATTTGCCCCATTGGCACAATAGCGATCAGCACGGTGATCGGTATTGTGACGTCACCGCCACTTTGTGGCGAATGGCGGTTGTTGTTGTTGTTGTTGTGTGTGTGTCTGTGTGTCTGTCCGCGTGTGTCCGCGTGTGTGTGTGTGTCCGCGTGTGTGTCCGCGTGTGTGTCCGCGTGTGTGTCCGTGCGTGTGTCCGCGCGTGTGTGTGTGTCTGTCTGTGTGTCTGTGTGTGTCTGTGTGTGTGTGTCACACACACACGCACGCACACACACGCACGAAACTGCTAACTTTTATATAAATATGGTTACGGCATCACCATCATAGTCATAACAACAACAATTATGATTAACATTGATCGCTCACACTCACCGCACTCTCTGCACTCTCTCCACACTCACTCACCACACTCACCGCACTCACCACACTCACTCACCACACTCACTCACCACACTCACTCACCGCACTCACCGCACTCACCACCCTCACCACCCTCACCACCCTCACCACACTCACCACACTCACCACACTCACCACACTCACTCACCACACTCACCACACTCACCGCACTCGCTCTCCGGCAGGCTCGCCTCGGCCAGCTCGGCCCGCGGTCGCTCCGCATCGTCCCCTTGTGCCGCCGCGGCGGCTTCCGTCTCGGTCGTGGTGACGGCCGCGGTGACGGTGCCGGTGCCGGTCCCGGCGTCGATCGGCGGTTGCGGCGGTGGAGGAGGTGGAGGAGGAGGTGGGTCGTCATCGTCGCCCGCGGCTCCGGCGATGAGCTCCGACTGGCCGGCCACGAACTGCCGGAGGACGTCTTCGATGGACAGGCCTTCCTGCAGCTGCTCGTCAGTCAGCGCACGCGGACACGGCGGAGATGATGCAGCGCACAGAGACACACAGACCACACACACACACACCGCACATACACACAACACCACACACACACCGCACACGCAGCACACACCACACACCACACCACACACACACACCAAACACACCGCACGCACACAGCGCACACACACACTACACACACCACACACCGCACATACACACAACACCACACACACACCGCACACGCAGCACACACCGCACACCACACCACACACACCGCACGCACACAGCGCACTCCACACACCGCACACACACACTACACACACCACACACCGCACATACACCGCACAGACCACACACACACACATACACCACAAACACACCGCACACAACACCATACACCACACACACCGCACCCCACACCATACACCACACACACACACACACATACACCACACACACAGCACACACACACCACACACCACACACACACCGCACACACTGCACACACACACCGCACACACCACACACACACCGCACACACTGCACACACACACCGCACGTACACATCACACACTGCACACACACACCGCACACAACACACACACCACGCCGCACACACCGCACACACCGCACACACCACACACACACCACACACACCGCACACACCACGCCGCACACACCGCACATACACATCGCACACTGCACACACACACCGCACACACACACCACACACCGCACACACCACACACACACCCACACACACCCTCAGACACACCACCACACACACACCACACACACCGCACACACCACGCCGCACACATCGCACACCACACACCGCACACACCACACACACCGCACACACCGCACACACACCGCACACACCACGCCGCACACACCGCACGTACACATCGCACACTGCACACACACACCGCACACACACACCACACACCGCACACACCACACACACACCCACACACACCCTCAGACACACCACCACACACACACACACACACCGCACACACCCAAACAGACAACCTCACACACACCAACACCCACACACACACCACAGACCCCAACACATCCCCCCCACACGCAACCCCCCCTCCACTCTCCTCCCTCCTCCTCCTGCACCTAGCCTGGCACAGTGGGGAGCACACAACTGGTGCATCTGCCAACCATCTCAGTCGGTCAACCCATGGCACCACCTGGGTCTATCACGGTGACCTCCTGCACCTAGCCTGGCACAGTAGGGGAGCACAGGTGGTGCATCTGCCGGTCATCTCAGTCGGTCACCTGCTGGGTCTGTCACCGTGACCTCCTGCACCTAGCCTGGCACAGGTGGTGCATCTGCCCAGCCATCTCAGTCAGCTAACCCATGGCACCACGTGGGTCTGTCACGGTGACCTCCTCCTGTCAGCAGCGTTTCACACTAGAAGCGGCGTGCCGGAGGTGGACCAAGGGGGGGTGAGGTGGTGGTGGTGGCGATGGTGGATGGCGGTGGTGGTTGTGGTTGGTGGTGGCGATGGTGGTCGGTGGTGGTGGCGGTGGTTGTGGCGGTGGTGGCAGTGGTGGTTGGCGGTGGTAGCGGTGGTGGCGGTTGTGGCAGTGGTGGTGGCTGGTTGTGGCGGCGGTGGTGGTTGTGGTTGTGGTGGCAGTGGTGGCGGTGGCTGTGGTGGCTGGTTGTGGTGGTGGTGGCGGCAGTGGTGGCTGGTTGTGGTGGCGGTGGTTGGCGGTGGCGGTGGTGGTGGTGGTGGCGGTGGTGGTGGCTGGTTGTGGCGGTGGTGGTTGTGGTGGTTGTGGTGGTTGTGGTGGTGGTCGTACGGCCTGGTCCTGGTCGAAGACGTAGGAGAATTTCTCGGGCAGCTCGGCAGCGTCGCCACTCAGCACGGCGGCCGCTTTGCTCCGTGCGGGGAACAACTTGGACCTGCGAGGGCGGCACAGCAGCAGCAGCAGCAGCAGCAGCAGGAGCAGCAGCAGCAGCAGGAGCAGCAGCAGCAGCAGGAGCAGCAGCAGCAGCAGCGACGCAACCGTCAATACCCACACAGCACCGCACACACCACACACACCCCACACACACCACACACACACACCACACACACACACCACACACACACACTCCGCACGCCCACACCGCACATACGCACCGCACACACACACCAGACACACACAACACACACACACACCACACACACACACCACACACACACCACACACACCACACACACACCACACACACACCACACACACACCACACACACACCACAACACACACACCGCACACACCACACCACACACACCACACACACACCACACACACACACCACACACACACCACACACACCACACACACACCACACACACACCACACACACCACACACACACCACACACACACACCACACACACACGCACCGCACACACACACCACACACACACACCACACACACACACCACACACACACACCACACACACCACACCACACACACCACACACACACCACACACACACACCACACACACCACACACACGCACCACACACACACACCACACCACACACACCACACACACACACACACCGCACACACACACACACACACCACCCACAGCATCATCACAGCAGCAGCAGCACTACCCACACAGCAGCAGCACTACCCACACAGCAGCAGCACTACCCACACAGCAGCAGCACTACCCACACAGCAGCAGCAGCAGCAGCAGCACCACCAGCAGCAGCAGCAGCAGCACTACCCACACAGCAGCAGCACTACCCACACAGCAGCAGCACTACCCACACAGCAGCAGCAGCACTACCCACACAGCAGCAGCAGCAGCAGCAGCACTAGCCACACAGCAGCAGCAGCACTACCCACACAGCAGCAGCAGCAGCAGCACTACCCACACAGCAGCAGCAGCACCACCATCACAGCAGCAGCAGCAGCACCGTCACAACCCACACAGCAGCACCATCACAGCAGCAGCAGCAGCACTACCCACACAGCAGCAGCAGCACCACCATCACAGCAGCAGCAGCAGCACCGTCACAACCCACACAGCAGCACCATCACAGCAGCAGCAGCAGCAGCACTACCCACACAGCAGCAGCAGCACCATCACAGCAGCAGCAGCACCGTCACAACCCACACAGCAGCACCATCACAGCAGCAGCAGCAGCACCGTCACAACCCACACAGCAGCACCATCACAGCAGCAGCAGCAGCAGCACTACCCACACAGCAGCAGCAGCACCACCATCACAGCAGCAGCAGCACCGTCACAACCCACACAGCAGCACCATCACAGCAGCAGCAGCAGCACTACCCACACAGCAGCAGCAGCAGCACCATCACAGCAGCAGCACCGTCACAACCCACACAGCAGCACCATCACAGCAGCAGCAGCACCGTCACAACCCACACAGCAGCACCATCACAGCAGCAGCAGCAGCACTACCCACACAGCAGCAGCAGCACCACCATCACAGCAGCAGCAGCAGCAGCACCGTCACAACCCACATAGCAGCACCATCACAGCAGCAGCAGCAGCACCGTCACAACCCACACAGCAGCACCATCACAGCAGCAGCAGCAGCAGCGAGGTCGCCGCTGTGGCCTCACTTGAGGTTGAGTTTCCCGTCGCCAGCGTCCTTGCGGGTGGCGCCGCAGTCGCCATCCTCCTCGCTGGGGCTGGGCCCCTCCGACTTGGGGAAGGCCGTCTTCAGCGAGTCCACCAGGTTCACCACCATCTGTAGTGGGGGGGGATGGTGGTGGGGGGGGGGTGTGGGGGGGGAGGTGGTCGTGGTGGGTAGGTGGTGGGGGGGGGTTGGTGGGAGGTGGTGGTGGTGGGTGGGTAGGTGGGTGGGTAGGTGGTTGGTGGGGGGTGGGAGGTGGTTGGTAGGGGGTGGGAGGTGGTGGTGGGGGAAGGTGGTGCGGGGAAGTGGTGGGAGGTCGCGGGGGGAGGGAGTTGGTGGTGGGGGGGAGTTGGGGTGAGGTGGTGGGGGGAGGTGGGTAGGTGGTGGTGGGGGGAGGTGAGGGGGGGGAGGTGGTGGGGGGGAGTTGGGGTGAGGTGGTGGGGGGAGGTGGGTAGGTGCTGGTGGGGGGAGGTGTGTGGTAGGGGGTGGTGGGGGGAGGCGGTGGAGGGGGGGGGATGTGTGTGGTGGGAGGAGTCGGTGGGCGGGGGTGGTGGGGGGGAGGGTGGGGTGGTGGGGGGGCGGTGGGTGCGGTGCCCACCTTGTCGATGCGTGGCACCAGCGTGGGCGTCTTGCGCACGAACGCGATGCGTGCGTCCGTGTTGAGCGCCAGGAACTCCCTCACCTCCTCGCTCTCGGCCACCTCGCCAATGCCACAGAGCCGCTGGGGGGTCACGTGGGAGGGGGGGGGGCAGGGAGGGGGGGGGGTTAGTGGGGGGGGGGGGCAGCACATGGAACCGGGTGCAGACCAGGGAGTTAAAGTCTAAACAATTTTAATTGAATTTCGATTGAAAGCTTCTTTCGTGAGTGCAGGGATTCACCTTCTTGGTTCTTTCGGTAAAGTCACGTGGAAGGGAAATAATAGAATAGAAATAAAACGCAATAAAATAATATTATATTAATAAAATAATAAAATTAAACATTAAAATAATATAATATTAATAAAATAATAAAAAGAAATCACAATAAAATAATATTATATTATAAATAATAAAATAATAAAAATAAAGCACAATAAAATAATATTATATTAATACAATAATAAAATAAAACATTAAAATAATATTTGATTAATAAAATAATAAAAATAAAGGACAATAAAATAATATTATATTATTTTATTATGTTTTCTTTTATTACTTTATTACATCCATTCTATAATATTACGTAATTATTAACCATGCAAAAAAGATTTAACTGCACATATTTGGACCATCTTATTTGACAGGTACCATTCTATCTTCTTGGTTCTTTCGGTAAAGTCACGTAGAAGGGAAATAATAAAATAATAAAAATAAAACATAATAAAATAATTCTCACGACGTTTCGGCCACAACGCAAGCAGCCGTCCTCAGGTGAAGAACAGGGGTGAGGGTGGGGTGAGGGTGGGGTGGGGTGAGGGTGGGGTGAGGGTGGGGTGAGGGTGGGGTGAGGTGGGGTGAGGGTGGGGTGAGGGTGGGGTGAGGGTGGGGTGAGGGT
>NW_027620699.1:17500-25744 GCF_964198595.1 Lampetra fluviatilis | reverse complement strand
GGGGCACGTGGGGGGGGGGGGCACGTGGGGGGGGGGCACGTGGGAGGGGGGGGGCACGTGGGAGGAGCACGTGGGAGGGGGGGCACGTGGGAGGGGGGGGGGCACGTGGGGGGGGGCACGTGGGGGGGGGGGGCACGTGGGAGGGGGGGGGGCACGTGGGGGGGGGGGCACGTGGGGGGGGGGGGGCACGTGGAGGGGGGGGCACGTGGGAGGGGGGCACGTGGGAGGGGGGGGCACGTGGGGGGGGGGCACGTGGGAGGGGGGCACGTGGAGGGGGGGGGCACGTGGGAGGGGGGGCACGTGGGGGGGGGGGAGCACGTGGGGGGGGGCACGTGGGGGGGGGGCACGTGGGGGTGGGGGGCACGTGGGAGGGGGGGGCACGTGGGGGGGGGGGCACGTGGGGGGGGGCACGTGGGGGGGGGGGGCACGTGGGAGGGGGGGCACGTGGGGGGGGGCACGTGGGGGGGGGGGGCACGTGGGGGGGGGGCACGTGGGAGGGGGGGGCACGTGGGAGGGGGGGGAGCACGTGGGAGGGGGGGCACGTGGGAGGGGGGGGGGCACGTGGGAGGGGGGGGGCACGTGGGGGGGGGCACGTGGGAGGGGGGGGGCACGTGGGAGGGGGGGGGAGCACGTGGGGGGGGCACGTGGAAGGGGGGGGGCACGTGAGGGGGGGCACGTGGGGGGGGGGGCACGTGGGAGGGGGGGGGGCACGTGAGGGGGGGGGCGGGGGGGGGTCACGTGGGAGGGGGGGGTCACGTGGGAGGGGGGTAGCCCCCGCCGTCGCCCCCTCCACACGCTAGCGCAGTGACGTCACAAAAACCGCGACTTTCCGCTCGAGCTCCATAGAAACGGATGGGGGGGGGCCTCACCCCCTACGTAAGATGGCCGCCGGATTAGAATCCCTGGTGACGTCACTCCTCCACCCCCCCCCCCTCGTCGCCCCCCTCCCCCCCCCCGTAATGGCGGCGGTTTGGCGCCCATTGTTTACCTTGTAGCGGGTGGCGCTTGCGGCGATGGTGGTGGATTTAGAAGTTAAATGTTTAATTTACTGTCGTGAAAAGGCGATCGAAGTGTTCGCAAGCGTCGACTTTCCCTCAGCGGTGAAGACGAATTCGGATTTCGCGGCACGGAAGAGACACAATTTGGCCCGCGTTGGACTGCGTCGTGAGGAGCGAGTGGCGAGAAGACGGTGAGACTCACGGAGAGATTCACACAAAGATCGCGACTTTGAGTCCCGTTAAGAGTTAAACAAAAAGCGTCTCGTTTTAAACGATCTACGCAAATGTAGCGAACAAACAAACGTCGAATAGATTATTAAAAATTTTCCTCAGAATTTCACCAAAATTTTTATTGATAATTGTCAAGAAACGAAAATTCCTGCAAATTTTTTTCCGTACGGCCGCGATTATTAAGTTATTTAAACTATTTACTTTATTTATTAAGTTACTTAAACTATTACCTTTATTTATTAAGTTACTTAAACTATTTACTTTATTTATTAAGTTATTTAAACTATTTATTTTATTTATTAAGTTACTTAAACTATTTACTTTATTTATTAAGTTACTTAAACTATTTACTTTATTTATTAAGTTATTTAAACTATTTACTTTATGTATTAAGTTACTTAAACTATTTTATTTATTTATTAAGTTACTTAAACTATTTTATTTATTAAGTTATTTAAACTATTTACTTTATTTATTACGTTACTTAAACTATTTACTTTATTTATTAAGTTACTTAAACTATTTACTTTATTTATTAAGTTACTTAAACTATTTACTTTATTTATTAAGTTACTTAAACTATTTACTTTATTTATTAAGTTACTTAAACTATTTATTTTATTTATTAAGTTACTTAAACTATTTATTTTATTTATTACGTTACTTAAACTATTTATTTTATTTATTACGTTACTTAAACTATTTATTTTATTTATTACGTTACTTAAACTATTTACTTTATTTATTAGGTTACTTAAACTATTTACTTTATTTATTAAGTTACTTAAACTATTTTATTTATTTATTAAGTTACTTGAACTATTTATTTTATTTATTAAGTTACTTAAACTATTTACTTTATTTATTAAGTTACTTAAACTATTTACTTTATTTATTAAGTTACTTAAACTATTTACTTTTAAGCTGCTGCTGTGCCCGATGTAGCAATAGCATCATCATCATCAGTAGCATCATCATCATCAGTAGCATCATCATCATCAGTAGCATCATCATCATCAGTAGCATCATCAGTAGCATCATCAGCAGTATCATCATCAGTAGCATCATCAGCATCATCATCAGTAGCAGCATCATCCGTAGCAGTATCATCATCAGTAGTAGCAGTATCATCATCAGTAGCATCATCATCATCAGTAGCATCATCATCAGTAGCATCATCAGTAGCAGCAGCATCATCAGCAGTATCATCATCAGCAGTATCATCATCAGTAGCAGCATCATCAGTAGCAGCATCATCAGCAGCAGTATCATCATCAGCAGTATCATCAGCAGCATCATCAGCAGTAGCATCATCAGCAGTAGCATCATCAGTAGCATCATCAGCAGTAGTAGCAGCAGCAGCATCATCAGCAGTAGCATCATCAGCAGCAGTAGCATCATCAGTAGCATCATCAGTAGCAGAATCATCATCAGCATCATCATCAGTAGCAGCATCATCAGCAGCAACAGTAGCAACATCAGCAGGATTATATTAAACGGTACATCTGTTTATAGAATGTGAATCTATGGGTCTCTGTGTGGTGGTGATGAGTCTATGGGTCTCTGTGTGGTGGTGATGAGTCTATGGGTCTCTGTGTGGTGGTGATGAGTCTATGGGTCTCTGTGTGGTGGTAATGAGTCTATGGGTCTCTGTGTGGTGGTGGTGGTGAGTCTGTGGGTCTCTGTGTGGTGGTAATGAGTCTATGGGTCTCTGTGTGGTGGTGGTGAGTCTATGGGTCTCTGTGTGGTGGTAATGAGTCTATGGGTCTCTGTGTGATGAGTCTATGGGTCTCTGTGTGGTGGTGGTGAGTCTATGGGTCTCTGTGTGGTGGTAATGAGTCTATGGGTCTCTGTGTGGTGGTGGTGGTGAGTCTGTGGGTCTCTGTGTGGTGGTAATGAGTCTATGGGTCTCTGTGTGGTGGTGGTGAGTCTATGGGTCTCTGTGTGGTGGTAATGAGTCTATGGGTCTCTGTGTGATGAGTCTATGGGTCTCTGTGTGATGAGTCTATGGGTCTCTGTGTGGTGGTGGTGAGTCTATGGGTCTCTGTGTGATGAGTCTATGGGTCTCTGTGTGATGAGTCTATGGGTCTCTGTGTGATGAGTCTATGGGTCTCTGTGTGATGCGTCTATGGGTCTCTGTGTGGTGGTGATGAGTCTATGGGTCTTTGTGTGATGAGTCTATGGGTCTCTGTGTGATGAGTCTATGGGTCTCTGTGATGAGTCTATGGGTCTCTGTGTGGCGGTGATGAGTCTGTGGGTCTCTGTGTGGTGGTGATGAGTCTGTGGGTCTCTGTGTGGTGAGTCTATGGGTCTCTGTGATGAGTCTATGGGTCTCTGTGTGGTGGTGATGAGTCTATGGGTCTCTGTGTGGTGGTGATGAGTCTATGGGTCTCTGTGTGGTGGTGAGTCTGTGGGTCTCTGTGTGGTGGTAATGAGTCTATGGGTCTCTGTGTGGTGGTGGTGGTGGTGGTGAGTCTGTGGGTCTCTGTGTGGTGGTAATGAGTCTATGGGTCTCTGTGTGGTGGTGATGAGTCTATGGGTCTCTGTGTGGTGGTGGTGGTGAGTCTATGGGTCTCTGTGTGGTGGTGATGAGTCTATGGGTTTCTGTGTGGTGGTGGTGAGTCTATGGGTCTCTGTGTGGTGGTGATAAGTCTATGGGTCTCTGTGTGGTGGTGGTGGTGAGTCTGTGGGTCTCTGTGTGGTGGCAATGAGTCTATGGGTCTCTGTGTGGTGGTGATGAGTCTATGGGTCTCTGTGTGGTGGTAATGAGTCTATGGGTCTCTGTGTGATGAGTCTATGGGTCTCTGTGTGGTGGTGGTGAGTCTGGGTCTCTGTGTGATGAGTCTATGGGTCTCTGTGTGATGAGTCTATGGGTCTCTGTGTGATGAGTCTATGGGTCTCTGTGTGGTGGTGGTGAGTCTATGGGTCTCTGTGTGGTGGTGGTGGTGAGTCTATGGGTCTCTGTGTGATGAGTCTATGGGTCTCTGTGTGATGAGTCTATGGGTCTCTGTGATGAGTCTATGGGTCTCTGTGTGATGAGTCTATGGGTCTCTGTGTGGTGGTGGTGAGTCTATGGGTCTCTGTGTGGTGGTAATGAGTCTATGGGTCTCTGTGATGAGTTTATGGGTCTCTGTGTGGTGGTGGTGAGTCTATGGGTCTCTGTGTGATGAGTCTGTGGGTCTCGGTGTGGTGGTGATGAGTCTATGGGTCTCTGTGTGGTGGTGAGTATATGGGTCTCTGTGTGGTGGTGATGAGTCTATGGGTCTCTGTGGTGGTGAGTCTATGGGTCTCTGTGTGGTGGTAATGAGTCTATGGGTCTCTGTGTGATGAGTCTATGGGTCTCTGTGTGATGAGTCTATGGGTCTCTGTGATGAGTCTATGGGTCTCTGTGTGATGAGTCTATGGGTCTCTGTGATGAGTCTATGGGTCTCTGTGTGATGAGTCTATGGGTCTCTGTGTGGTGGTGGTGAGTCTATGGGTCTCTGTGTGGTGGTAATGAGTCTATGGGTCTCTGTGATGAGTTTATGGGTCTCTGTGTGGTGGTGGTGAGTCTATGGGTCTCTGTGTGATGAGTCTGTGGGTCTCGGTGTGGTGGTGATGAGTCTATGGGTCTCTGTGTGGTGGTGAGTATATGGGTCTCTGTGTGGTGGTGATGAGTCTATGGGTCTCTGTGGTGGTGAGTCTATGGGTCTCTGTGGTGGTAATGAGTCTATGGGTCTCTGTGTGATGAGTCTGGGTCTGTGTGATGAGTCTATGGGTCTCTGTGTGATGAGTCTATGGGTCTCTGTGTGGTGAGTCTATGGGTCTCTGTGTGCTGAGTCTATGGGTCTCTGTGTGATGAGTCTATGGGTCTCTGTGTGGTGGTGAGTATATGGGTCTCTGTGTGATGAGTCTGGGTCTGTGTGGTGAGTCTATGGGTCTCTGTGTGGTGAGTCTATGGGTCTCTGTGTGATGAGTCTATGGGTCTCTGTGTGGTGGTGAGTCTATGGGTCTCTGTGTGATGAGTCTGGGTCTGTGTGGTGAGTCTATGGGTCTCTGTGTGATGAGTCTATGGGTCTCTGTGTGGTGAGTCTATGGGTCTCTGTGTGATGAGTCTATGGGTCTCTGTGTGATGAGTCTATGGGTCTCTGTGTGGTGAGTCTATGGGTCTCTGTGTGATGAGTCTATGGGTCTCTGTGTGGTGAGTCTGGGTCTGTGTGGTGAGTCTATGGGTCTCTGTGTGGTGAGTCTATGGGTCTCTGTGTGGTGAGTCTATGGGTCTCTGTGTGGTGAGTCTATGGGTCTCTGTGTGATGAGTCTATGGGTCTCTGTGTGATGAGTCTATGGGTCTCTGTGATGAGTCTATGGGTCTCTGTGTGATGAGTCTATGGGTCTCTGTGTGGTGGTGGTGAGTCTATGGGTCTCTGTGTGGTGGTAATGAGTCTATGGGTCTCTGTGATGAGTTTATGGGTCTCTGTGTGGTGGTGGTGAGTCTATGGGTCTCTGTGTGATGAGTCTGTGGGTCTCGGTGTGGTGGTGATGAGTCTATGGGTCTCTGTGTGGTGGTGAGTATATGGGTCTCTGTGTGGTGGTGATGAGTCTATGGGTCTCTGTGGTGGTGAGTCTATGGGTCTCTGTGGTGGTATGAGTCTATGGGTCTCTGTGTGATGAGTCTGGGTCTGTGTGATGAGTCTATGGGTCTCTGTGTGATGAGTCTATGGGTCTCTGTGTGGTGAGTCTATGGGTCTCTGTGTGGTGAGTCTATGGGTCTCTGTGTGATGAGTCTATGGGTCTCTGTGTGGTGGTGAGTATATGGGTCTCTGTGTGATGAGTCTGGGTCTGTGTGGTGAGTCTATGGGTCTCTGTGTGGTGAGTCTATGGGTCTCTGTGTGATGAGTCTATGGGTCTCTGTGTGGTGGTGAGTCTATGGGTCTCTGTGTGATGAGTCTGGGTCTGTGTGGTGAGTCTATGGGTCTCTGTGTGATGAGTCTATGGGTCTCTGTGTGATGAGTCTATGGGTCTCTGTGTGGTGAGTCTATGGGTCTCTGTGTGATGAGTCTATGGGTCTCTGTGTGATGAGTCTATGGGTCTCTGTGTGGTGAGTCTATGGGTCTCTGTGTGATGAGTCTATGGGTCTCTGTGTGGTGAGTCTATGGGTCTCTGTGTGGTGAGTCTATGGGTCTCTGTGTGGTGAGTCTATGGGTCTCTGTGTGATGAGTCTATGGGTCTCTGTGTGATGAGTCTATGGGTCTCTGTGTGGTGAGTCTGTGGGTCTCTGTGTGATGAGTCTATGGGTCTCTGTGTGGTGAGTCTGTGGGTCTCTGTGTGGTGAGTCTATGGGTCTCTGTGTGGTGAGTCTATGGGTCTCTGTGTGGTGAGTCTGTGGGTCTCTGTGTGGTGAGTCTATGGGTCTCTGTGTGGTGAGTCTATGGGTCTCTGTGTGATGAGTCTATGGGTCTCTGTGTGATGAGTCTATGGGTCTCTGTGTGGTGAGTCTGTGGGTCTCTGTGTTGTGAGTCTATGGGTCTCTGTGTGGTGAGTCTGTGGGTCTCTGTGTGGTGAGTCTATGGGTCTCTGTGTGGTGAGTCTATGGGTCTCTGTGTGGTGAGTCTGTGGGTCTCTGTGTGGTGAGTCTATGGGTCTCTGTGTGGTGAGTCTGTGGGTCTCTGTGTGGTGAGTCTATGGGTCTCTGTGTGGTGAGTCTACTCACACACTCAGTCACCTACTCAGTCACTCGGTCAGCCCCTTACCCACCTAAAAAGATCCCCAGTATCGCCTCACCAGGTACTCCTGTTGAGGCTGAGTCGACCTAGGGGAGGCACAGGAATGGTCCAGATAATCGCTGTCACTGGGGTTGGTGGCCGTGAGCGGGAATCGAACTCGGGTCGCCGAGTTCAGCGCGATAACCCCGACACCACCGCTCCACATTACTCATCCACCAACTCACCCACTCAACCAGCAACTCACCCACTCACTTGCCCACTCACATACTCGCCCACTCACTCGCACACTCACTCGCCTACTCACTCGCTCACTCACTCACTCGCCTACTCGCTCACACAATCAGTCCCTCACTCACTCACTCACCCACTTGCACACTCGCTCACACAATCAGTCCTTCATCCACTTACCCACTCACTCACTCACCCACTCGCACACTCACCCACTCGCCGACTCACTCGCCCCTCTTTCTTTCCCAGGTGCAATCATGGCTCCTACTCTCTCACCATCACCACCATCACCACCACCACCACCACCACCACCCGCAGCGGCTTCCGTGCGCCCCGTCCACCTCGTGGGCAGCGTCGTCTCCGTAGCGATGGTGGCGACGACTCTGGCGTTGGCGCTCGCGACGATGGCGGCGGCGTCATCGTCATCGTCAGCGGCGTCCATCGGCTGCGGCGAGACGATGGGCCCCGCTCGCTGCTCCTGCTCGGAGGAGCGTGGCCGCACGGCGGCGGCGGTGGCGGTGGGACGTCGAGTTGTGTGCAGCGGTGGGACGCTGGTGGACACGCCTCTGCCCGGCACGCTGCCCAACCGCACAGTCACACTGTGAGTGGGTGGGGGGGGTGAGTGAGTGGGTGGGTGGGTGGGTGAGTGAGTGGGTGGGTGGGTGAGTGGGTGTGTGGGTGTGTGGGTGGGTGAGTGGGTGGGTGGGTGGGTGGGTGGGGGGGTGGGTGGGTGGGGGGGGTGGGTGGGTGGGTGGGTGGGGGGGTGGGTGGGTGGGTGGGTGGGTGAGGGGGTGGGTGAGGGGGTGGGTGGGTGGGGGGGTGGGTGGGTGGGTGGGTGAGTGGGTGGGGGGTGGGTGGGTGAGTGGGTGGGTGGTTGAGTGGGTGGGTGGTTGAGTGGGTGGGTGGGTGGGTGAGGTGGGTGAGGGGGGGGTGGGTGGGTGAGTGGGTGGGTGGGTGAGTGGGTGGGTGGGGTGAGGGGGTGGGTGGGTGGGTGAGGGGGTGGTGGGTGGATGGGTGGGTGGGTGGGTGGGTGAGTGGGTGGGTGGGTGGGTGAGTCGGTGGGTGAGTGAGTTCGTGGGTAGATG
>NW_027620699.1:0-15000 GCF_964198595.1 Lampetra fluviatilis | reverse complement strand
CACACTCACTCACACACACACACAGTCACACACTCACACACACACACTCACACACACGCGTGACACACGCGTGACTCCCGCGTGACTCCGGCAGGAACCTGTCGGGAAACGCTTTCTCCAGCCTCGGCCCTCGTGTCTTCCATGAGCTCAGCTCCCTGAAGAGCCTGTGAGTCAGACCCCGACACTCACCTCACGTGTGTCCGTGTGTCTGTGTGTGTGTGTGACTGTGTGTGTGTGTCTGTGTGTGTATGTCTGTGTGTGTGTCTGTATGTGTCCGTGTGTGTGTCTGTGTGTGTGTGGACTGTGTGTGTGTGTGACTGTGTGTGTGTGTGTGTGACTGTGTGTGTGTGTGTCTGTGTGTGTGTCTGTGTGTGACCGTGGTTGGTGTGTGTGGACTGTGTGTGTGTGTGACTGTGTGTGTGTGTGTCTCTGTGTGTGTGTCCATCCGTGTGTGTCCGTCCGTGTGTGTCTCTGTGTGTGTCCGTGTGTGTCTCTGTGTGTGTGTGTCCGTCCGTGTGTGTGTGTGTGTGTCTCCGTGTGTGTGTCCCTCCGTGTGTGTCTGTGTGTGTGTGTCCCTCCGTGTGTGTGTGTCTCCGTGTGTGTGTCTGTCTGTGTGTGTGTCGGTGTGTGTCTCCGTGTGTGGTGTGTCTGTGTGTGTGTGTCCATCCGTGTGTGTGTGTCTCCGTGTGTGTGTCTGTCTGTGTGTGTGTCGGTGTGTGTCTCCGTGTGTGTGTGTCTGTGTGTGTATGTCCATCCGTGTGTGTGTCTGTGCCACGGGTCAGGTCGACCCGTGGCACCTGGGTCTGCCCCGTGACCTCCTGCCAGCGGGCGTTCGACACTTCACGTGGCCTCAAGGTGCACATGGCCTGGCACAAGCGTCGTGGTGAAGTCACCGCCACTTAGTGGCGAATGGCGGTTGTTGTTGTTGTTGTTGTGTGTCTGTGTGTGTGTGTCTGTGTGTGTGTGTGTCCATCCGTGTGTGTGTTTCTCCGTGTGTTTGTGTGTGTGTCCCTCCGTGTGTGTGTTTCTCCGTGTGTTTGTGTGTGTGTGTGTGTGTCTCGTGTGTGTGTGTGTCAATCCGTGTGTGTGTGTGTGTCTGTGTGTGTGTGTGTCTCCGTTTGTGTGTGTGTGTCTCCGTGTGTGTCTCCGTGTGTGTGTGTGTGTGTGTCAGTCGTGGTTGTGGTGTGTACGGTGGTGTGTGTGGTGTGTGTGGTGTGTGCAGTTAGTGCAGTGTGAGTGTGTGGAGTGTGTGGAGTGTGTGGTGAGTGCGGTGAGTGTGCGGTGTGTGTGTGGTGGAGTGCGGTGTGTGTGTGGTTTGCATGCAGTATGCGTGCGGGTCTGTGCATGGGAGTGGTGGCGCCGCGGTTAGCGCCGCTGCCCCACCGTCGCCCAGTCTCAGGTTCGTGATCGAACCACCGGGCGAGGTGGGTTAACCTCCCCTCCCTCCCTCCCTCCCTCCCTCCCTCCCTCCCTCCCTCCCTCCCTCCCTCCCTCCCTCCCTCCCTCCATGCTTGCCGCCCGCAGGGACTTCAGCTCGGACTGGCTGCTGTGCGACTGCACCCTGCGCTGGCTGTGGCGCTGGGTCCGCAACCGCACGGTGTGCACCTCGGCAACGACACGCGCTGCTCTTACCCCTCGCCGCTGCGAGGCCCTGCCCTTCCACAGGCTCAAGGCAGGCCAGCTCTCGTGCGGTGAGCTGCGGGGAGAGGGCCGGGGGGGGGAGGGGGGGGTAGAGGGGGGAGGGGGGGAGTGGGAGGGGGGGGAGAGGTGGGAGGGAGATGAGAGGGGAGATGATGGGGGAGAGGTGGGAGAGATGAGAGGGGGGAGGGAGAGGGGGGAGGGGGGGAGGGGGGAGGGGGGGGATGAGAGGGGGGAGGGAGATGAGCAGGAGGGGAGGTGGGACGGAGATGAGTGGAGAGGTGGGAGGGAGAGGGGGGAGGGTGGATGAGAGGGGAGGGAGATGAGTGGGGAGAGGTGGGAGGGGGGAGGGAGATGAGATGAGAGGGAGATGAGAGAGAAATGAGGGGGGAGGGAGATGAGAGGGGGGAGGGAGAGGGGGGGGGGATGAGAGGGGAGATGATGGGGAGAGGTGGGAGAGATGAGAGGGGAGAGGGAGATGAGAGTGGAGGGAGATGAGAGGGAGAGGTGGGAGAGAGGCCAGGGCCAGGTGGTGTTCTCTCTGATTCTCTCTCTCTGACTCTCTATCTCCCTCTCTGCTGCCCGTCTGCCACAGAGGGACCCCCCCGAGCTGCCCCTGTTCCAGCTGCTGCCCTCGCAGGGCCAGGTGGTGTTCCGGGGGCGACTCGCTGCCCTTGTACTGCACGGCGACACGCGTCCACCCCGCCGCCGCCATCGCGTGGACGCACAACGGGGGACCTTGCCCTCCTCCATCGCCGCCACACACCACCACCACCACCGCAGCCACCGCCGGTGGTGGTGGTGGTGGTGGTGGTGGTGAAGCTGACTGCGCCCATGATGTACAGGTGAAGGTGGTGGTGGTGGTTGTGGTGGTGGTGGTGGTGATGGTGGTGATGAGTGTGGGTGGTGATGAGTGTGGTGGTGATGGTGAGTGTGGAGGTGGTGGTGGTGGTGATGCGTGTGGTGGTGGTGAGTGTGGTGAAGGTGGTGGTGGTGGAGGTGAGTGTGGTGAAGGTGGTGGTGGAGGTGGAGGTGGTGGTGGTGGTGATTGTGGTGGTGGTGGTGGAGGTGGTGGTGATGGGTGGTAATGAGTGTGATGGTGGTAATGAGTGTGGTGGTGGTAATGAGTGTGGTGGTGGTAATGAGTGTGGTGGTGGGAGGTGGGAGGTGGGTGGTGGTGGTGATGGTGGCGGTGACCCCGCTAGGTGTGGCCGTTGTCCCTCTCTCTCCCCCCTCACCCCGCCCCTCACCACCCCCCTCACCACGCCCCTCACCACCCCCTTCACCCCTCACCTCTGACCCCTCCCCAGCCGCGTGACGCTGTTGGACGTGTCGGTGTCGGCTGGGGGTCGCTGGGCGTGTGTGGTGACCACCCCGCTCACCCCTCACCCCTCACCCCTCACCTCTGACCCCTCCCCAGCCGCGTGACGCTGCTGGACGTGTCGTGTCGGCTGGGGGTCGCTGGGCGTGTGTGGTGACCACCCCACGGGGCAACGTGAGCCGCTGGCTGGACGTGTTGGTGCTGGAGGATGCGGGAGCCACGCTGCCCCTCACCACGCTCACCAGCCTCACCAGCCTCACCACGCTGCCCCCTCACCACCCTCACCACACTCACCACGCTGCCCCGCCGAGACGGTCGCAGGCAAACCCACGGGGACTTCCGGTGAGGAGCGGCAACGCTCACCACGCTCACCACGCTCACCACACACACCACCGTCACACACACCACGCTCATCACTCACACCACGCTCACCAGCCTCACACGCCACGCTCACCACGCTCACCACGCTCACCACGCTCACCACACACACCACGCTCACCACCCTCACCACCGTCACACTCATCACACACACCACGCTCACCACGCTCACCACGCTCACCACACACACCACGCTCACCACCCTCACCACCGTCCACACTCATCACACACACCACGCTCACCACGCTCACCACGCTCACCACGCTCACCACACACACCACCGTCACACACACCACGCTCATCACTCACACCACGCTCACACAGCCTCACACGCCACGCTCACCACGCTCACCACGCTCACCACGCTCACCACGCTCACCACGCTCACCACGCTCACCACACACACCACGCTCACCACCCTCACCACCGTCACACTCATCACACACACCACGCTCACCACGCTCACCACGCTCACCACGCTCACCACACACACCACGCTCACCACCCTCACCACCGTCACACTCATCACACACACCACGCTCACCACGCTCACCACGCTCACCACACACACCACCGTCGCCACCCTCGCCACACTCGCCACCCTCGCCACGCTCACCACCCTCACCACGCCACACTCACCACGCTCACCACCGTCACCCTCGCCACGCTCACCACACACACCACGCTCACCACCGTCGCAACCCTCACCACCAGCCTCGCTACCCTCACCACCCTCACCAGCCTCACCACCGTCACCACCATCACACACACCACCATCACCACCCTCACCACACACACACCACACCACACCACACCACACCACACCACACACACACCACACACACACCACACACACACCACACATACCGCACACACCACATACACACACACACCACATACCGCACACACCACACAACACACCACCACACACACACCACACACACACCGCACATACCGCCACACACCACACACCACACACCACACACACACACCACACACACACCACACACCACACATACTGCACACACCACATACCGCACACACCACACACACACACATCACACACCACACACACACCACACAAGTTTCAAGTTTCATTTATACTGGTAGGAACAAAGTGGACCAGCCTACAATAGATTATTCCGTCCGTCCGTCCGATGTCCGATTCCGTGTAGCAGCATCGCCCCCTACTGCAAACACTTGCAGGACCCTACAAAAACCTTTAGACTCTGTGGGGCTTTCCTGCCTAAACACGTGTAACATTCCCTTATAATTCCGAGATAGCTTTTAAGTAAAACATTTAAATTAAAAATTAACTCACAGCGGCCTAAAGCCTACAGCTAGGCCTCAAGCCTAGACCTAGGCCTCACACTCTCCCCTTCGTATCGTCGATTCGGTGTAGCAGCATCGCCCCCTACTGCAAACACTTGGCAGGACACTACAAAAACCTTTACACTCAGTGGGGCTTTCCTGGCTAAACAAGTGTAGTAATACATGATGTTTATGTTCTTTGGTTATTCGTTCCTACCAGCCCACCCCGCAGGGTCCTGTTTAGGTATAGCCCTGTGAGCCACTCGGCTCTTGGCATTCACACACGTTGACACACAGAGACAGGGGGAGACACGGAGACACACACGGAGAGAGAGACACACACGGAGACACACGGAGACACACACGGAGACGCGCACGGGGAGACCCATCGACCCACACGGAGACACACGGAGACCACAGCGAGAGAG
Organism: Lampetra fluviatilis; assembly: GCF_964198595.1. Classification (NCBI taxonomy): domain Eukaryota; kingdom Metazoa; phylum Chordata; class Hyperoartia; order Petromyzontiformes; family Petromyzontidae; genus Lampetra; species Lampetra fluviatilis. The sequence continues at coordinate 9,924 of NW_027620699.1, read as the reverse complement.
GTCACGGAGACACGCGGAGACACACAGGGTCAGAGACACACACAGAGACACAGAGACACAGAGACACACACACGGAGACACACGGAGACACACACGGAGTCAGAGACACACACGGAGACACACACACGGAGGACACACACACGGAGAACACGCACACGGAACACACACACGGAGACACACACACGGAGACACGCACGGGGAGACCCATCGACCCACATGGAGACACAGTGAGAGAGGGAGAGACACAGAGAGAGAGACACAGCGAGAGAGAGAGACACAGAGAGAGAGGCGGCCATCCTAAACCTCTCCCCCCCCCGTCTCTCCCCCCCAGGTGGCCCCGCACGGTGGCGGGCACCACGGCCCCGTCTGCCCTGCACCCGGATCTCCCTCGCCGGGAGGGGGAGGGGGGGCGGGGGGAGGGGGGGCGGGGGGCCCACGAGGCGCTGCGGCCGAGGTGGACGCTGGGAGGAGCGGGGCGACTACGGAGGGTGCCGCTCCACCAGCGAGTCCAGCCGCGTGCTCACTGCCTTCACCCAGGTGGGGGGGGGGGGGGGGTGAGGGGGGGGGAGGGGGGGATGAGGGGGGGGAGAGGGGTGAGGGGAGGGGGTGAGGGGGAGGGGGTGAGGGGGTGAGGGGGGGGGGGTGAGGTGAGGGGGGGGAGGGGGAGGGGGGTGAGGGGAGGAGGGGTGAGGTCGCTGCTGGTGTAGATGGCCAGTAATGTGATCACTTCCTCCGCTCTTTCCCCACCCTCTCCCCACCCTCCCACCCTCTCCCCACCCTCTCCCCACCCTCTCTCTCTCTCCTCTCCTCCCCACCCTCTCCCCACCCCTCTCCCCACCCTCTCCCCACCCTCCCCCCCCCCCCCCCCGCTCTCCTCCCGTGTGCCCCCCCAGATGCGTGTGAACGTGAGCACGGCGCTGCCTCTGGCTCGCCAGCTGCTCGTGTTCACGGCTGACGCTCGCGGGAGCTTCCGCGACGACGTCGACGTCCTGCTGCTCGCACAGAATGGTCGACAAGTTCGTCGCCTTCGCAGATCGCGTTCGCGAGGGTACCGACATCATCATCAGCAGTAGCATCAGCAGCATCATCAGCAACAGCAGCAGCAGCAGCGGTAGCATTATCAGCAGCAGCAGCATCATCAGCAGCAGCATTATCATCATCAGCAGTAGCATCAGCAGTAGCATCAGCAGCAGCAGCATCAGCAGCATCATCAGCAGTAGCAGCATCAGCAGCATCATCATTTTCAGCAGCATTCTCAGCAGCATCATCAGCAGCAGCAGTAGCATCATCAGCAGAAGCATTATCATCATCAGCAGTAGCACACTGTGTGTGTGTCACACTGTGTGTGTGTCACACTGTGTGTGTTGTCACAGTGTGTGTGTCACAGTGTGTGTCACAGTGTGTGTGTCACAGTGTGTGTCACACTGTGTGTGTGTCACGGTGTGTGTCACACTGTGTGTGTGTCGTGGTGACGTCACCGCCACATGGTGGCGAATGGCTGTTGTTGTGTGTGTGTGTGTCACACTGTGTGTGTGTGTGTCACACTGTGTGTGTGTGTGTCACACTGTGTGTGTGTGTGTGTGTCACACTGTGTGTGTGTGTGTCTCTGTGTCTCTGTGTGTGCCAGCTGGGGGAGCTGGTGGTCGAGATGGTGAGTAACGCCATGCAGGCCGACCCCGGCGTGCTCGAGTCGGCCCAGCGCCGCTACGGCGCCGGCCGGAGGATCGCCAGCGCCCTGGAGGCCATGGCAGCAGCAGCCAGCGGCAGCAGCAGTATCAGCAGCAGTAGCAGCAGTGGCAGCAGCAGCAGTAGCAGCAGCCAGGAGCTCTACAAGGTAGGCAGAGGGGCATGGTGGGTGGGCACAGTGGGGGGCAAAGTGGGGGGCGTGGTGGGGGGCACACGGTGGGGGGCACGGTGGGGGGGCACGGTGGGGGGCATGGTGGGGGGCGTGGTGGGGGGGCGTGGTGGGGGGCATGGTGGGGGGCACGGTGGGGGGCATGGTGGGGGGCGTGGTGGGGGGCGTGGTGGGGGGCACGGTGGGGGGCACGGTGGGGGGCACGGTGGGGGGCATGGTGGGGGGCGTGGTGGGGGGCGTGGTGGGGGGCACGGTGGGGGGCGTGGTGGGGGGCGTGGTGGGGGGCGTGGTGGGGGGGCATGGTGGGGAGACATGGAGACGGAGCCATGTGGAGACACGCAGGGGTGCATGGGGAGACGGGGAGATACTGAGAGACACGCGGAGACACACACGGAGAGACACACGGAGAGAACACACACACGGAGAGACACACGGAGACACACGGAGACACACACGGAGAGGACGGGGGGGACACGGAGACACGGAGAGACACACACGCAGAGAGACACACGGAGAGACACACAGGACACGGGAGACACACACAGGGACACGGAGACACACACAGGGCCGGAGAACAGGGACACGGAGACACACAGGGGTACACCGTGTGATACATTGAGAGACACACACAGAGACACGGAGACACACACAGAGAGACACACACAGACACGGAGACACACACAGAGAGATGCGGAGGACACACGGAGAGGACACACGGAGAGACACGGTCATCCTAAAACCTCCTCCCCCCCCCAACCTCCCCCCCCACCTCCCCCCCCCACCTCCCCCCCCACCTCTCCCCCCCCCTCCCCCCGTGCAAGTTGACGGTGAACGTGGCGGTGGCGGTGCTGAGGGTGAAGCCGCCGAGTTTCACGGGACTCTGGTGCAGCGCAGGGCGCAGGCAGCCCTCGCCCGACAGGTGGCGCTCACCCACACGGCCTCCGCTCACTCGCCTGCTCGCTCACCCGCTCGCTCACTCACCCGCTCGCTCATTCGCCCACACGCTCGCTCACTCACCCACACGCTCGCTCGCTCGTCCGCTCGCTCACCCGCTCGCTCACTCACCCGCTTGCTCACCCCGCTCGCTCACCCGCTCGCTTACCCGCTTGCTCACACCGCTCACTCCCTCGCCCGCTCGCTCGCTCACTCACCCGCTTGCTCACCCGCTCACTCACTCCGCTCACTCACCGCTCACTCACCCGTTCGCTCACCCGCTCTGCTCACCGCTCGCTTACCCGTTTGCTCACCCGCTCGCTCACCCGCTTGCTCACAACCGCTCGCTCACCCGCTCCTCGCTCACCCGCGCACTCACTGATGGTACCAGTGGTGGAAGCATGGATGGTGGTGTGTGCGAGTAGTCTCAGTGTGTGTCTCTGTGAGTGTGTCTGTCTATGTCTTTGTCTGTGAGTGTCTGTGTGTCTCTGTGTGTGTCTCTGTGTGTGTGTCTCTGTGAGTGTGTCTGTGTGTCTGTCTATGTCTTTGTCTGTGAGTGTCTCTGTGAGTGTCCTCTGTGAGTGTTTGTGTGTCTCTGTCTGTGTGCCTGTGTGTGTATGCGTGCTTGTGTCTGTGTGCGTGTGTCTGTGTCTCTGTGTGTCTCTGTGTATGCGTGTGTGTGTCTGTGTGTGTGTCCGTGTGTCTGTGTGTCTCTGTGAGTGTCTGTGTGTTTGTGTCTGTGTGTGTGCGCGTGTGTCTGCGTGTATGCGTGTTTGTGTCTGTGTGCGTGTGTCTGTCTGTCTCTGTGTGTCTCTGTGTATGCGTGTGTGTGTCTGTGTGTGTGTCCGTGTGTCTGTGTGTCTCTGTGAGTGTCTGTGTGTTTGTGTCTGTGTGTGTGCGCGTGGTGTCTGTGTGTGTGTGTCTGTGTGTGTGTCTGTGTGTCTGTGTGTCTCTGTGAGTGTCTGTGTGTTTGTGTCTGTGTGTGTGCGCGTGTGTCTCTGTGTGTCTGTGCGTGTGTCTGTGTGTCTCTGTGTGTCTGCGTGTATGCGTGTTTGTGTCTGTGTGTGTGTCTGTGAGTGTCTGTGAGTGTGTGTGTGCGCGTGTGTCTGTGTGTGTCTGTGTGTCTCTGTGTGTGTGTGTATGCGTGTGTCTGTCTGTGTGTGTGTCCGTGTGTCTGTGTGTCTCTGTGAGTGTCTGTGTGTGTGTGTCTGTGTGTGTGTCTGTGTGTCTCTGTGTATGCGTGTTTGTGTCTGTGTGTGTGTCTCTGTGTGTCTGTGTGTGTGGTCTGTGTGTGTTTGTGTGTCTCTGTGTGTCTCTGTGCGTGTTTTATCTTCCTCGGCACTGCTACGCACTATCGGGCACTTGCCCCAACCGCTGTGGCGAGGGCTACATGGGGAGCTTTGTCTGTGTCTGTGTGTTGCAGGTGCTGCCCTTGGCTTGGGCGGCCGGGCAGCCGAAGGGCAGCTGAGCGTGAAGTGTGGTGCCGGCAGTCCGGTCCAGGTGATGCCTCGCACACAAAGACACAGGAGCCCTCGCCGTAGCGTAGCCTTCGCAGACTGTCGGGGCAAGTGCTGTTAGCGAGCGCCCTGTGACGGCTCCCGGGCACTGTGGCTACACACGCAGAGTGGGGGTGATGATGGTGGTGGTGATGATGGTGGTGATGGTGATGATGGTGGTGACGATGATGATGATGGTGACGATGATGATGATGGTGACGATGATGATGATGGTGACGATGATGATGATGGTGACGATGATGATGATGGTGATGATGATGATGACGATGATGGTGATGACGATGATGGTGATGATGATGATGGTGATGATGATGATGATGGTGGTGATGATGATGGTGATGATGATGGTGATGATGGTGGTGATGATGATGGTGATGATGATGGTGGTGATGACGATGATGATGGTGATGATGATGGCGATGACGGTGATGATGGTGATGGTGACGATGGTGATGACGATGATGGTGATGATGGTGATGATGACGATGACGATGATGATGGCGATGACGGTGATGATGGTGATGGTGACGATGATGATAGCGATGATGGTGACGATGATGATGGTGACGATGATGATGATGATGATGGTGATAATCAACTTCGTCGAACTATCATTCGTGGCCAATGTCGCTTGTGAAAGAAATCCGCTAAACGGGAGCTCAGTGGCCCCCACCTGGTCAAACGAACATGGTTTGGTTCTTTCGGTAAAGTCACGTAGAAGGGAAGTAATAAAATAATAAAAATAAAACAATAAAATACAATTCTCACGACGTTTCGGCCACAACGCCGAAACGTCGTGAGAATTATTTTATTGTTTTATTTTTATTATTTATTACTTCCCTTCTACGTGACTTTACCGAAAGAACCAAGAAGATGAATCCCTGCAGTCACGAAAGCTTTAAATCGAAACAAACAAACATGGTTTGGTTTTGTGCTGTAGAGTGACGCACCACTGCAGCTCCACATTTGAGGCTGATTCGACCAAGGGGAGGCCCAGGACCGGTACAGATAATTGTCACTGGTGTTGGCCGTGGGCAGGAATCGTCACCACGACGCTTGTGCCAGGCTAGGTGCACCTTGAGGCAGTCACGTGAAGTGTTCGAACGCCCGCTGGCAGGAGGTCACGGGGCAGACCCAGCGGGTGCCACGGGTCGACTGACCGAGATGACCGAGATGACTGGCTGATGCACCACCTGTGCCCCCTACTGTGCCAACTTGCTGTGCTTTAGCCACCCGGCGCTCCGCTCGTTGTTGTGAGCGTCGCTCCTCCGCCCTCCGTTGTTGTTGGAGGGCGACTGCCTCCAACTGCCCAGTAGCGTCCTTCACGAGCCTCCTCCACAGAGGCCGATCTTGACACCGCTGGTACCAGTCATCGGCAAGTCCACTCAGCTCCACGTCCTCCTGTACCACATCACTCCATCTCTTCTCTAGCCCGTGCCGCGCCGAACAAAAGCTGTTTAGGCATGCGGTAGCTGGGCATGCGGGCTACATGACCCAGCCAACGTAGCCTTGCCTGCCGGAGGAGCTCACCGTGGGGACTTTGCCCAGATATTTCAAGGATTTGTGAGCTCCTCACACAATCCAGCCTGCAGGTTAAACCCAGGATGGATCGTAGGCAGGCCAGCCTAAATGTTTCCAACCGGCGAAGACACACACACACAGACACACACACAGACACACACACACAGACACACACAGACACACACAGACACACACACAGACACACACGGACACACGCACAGACACACACACAGTCACACACAGTCACACACAGTCACACACAGACACACACACAGACACACACACACACAGACACACACACAGACACACACACATACACAGACACACAGACACACACACAGTCACACACACAGACACACACACACAAGAACACACACACAGACACACACACAGACACACACACACACATACATACACACACAGAGACACAGACACACACTCACCTCGTGTCTCTGTCTCTCTTCTCTCTCCTACAGAACAGCCTGGCCGAAGCATCGATCCATCTACCGGCATCTCTCTTCACGACCTCCCTCCTCATCCTCCACCTCCTCCACCTCCACGGACGACGGGAGCTGCCGATGGTGGTGATCGTCTATCGCAACGGCCTCCTCTTCCCACTGCCTCCGCCTGCCGCCACCACCCGCACCACCGCCGGACTCAACGGTGGCAGTCACTGGCCGGTGGTCTACGTGAGCATCGGTGAGCCGGGTTCACGATGGCCATGATGGTGGTGGGGTCACGATGACTGTGTCGGTGTTTGGTGCGTGGGTGGGTGTGTGGGTGGGTGGGGTGTGTGGGTGGGTGTGTGGTGGTGGGTGGGTGGGTGGGTGGGTGCGTGGGTGGGTGGGTGCGTGGGTGGGTGGGTGCGTGGGTGGGTGGGTGCGTGGGTGGGTGTGTGGGTGGGTGGGTGGGTGTGTGGGTGGGTGGGTGTGTGAGTGGATGGGTGGGTGGGTGAGTGAGTGTGTGAGTGAGTGGGTGTGTGAGTGTGTGTGTGAGTAAGGTGAGCGTGGTGAGCGAGTGTGTGTTGTGTGTGAGTGAGTGTGTGTGTGAGTGTGTGAGTGTGTGAGTGTGTGTGTGTATGGTATGTGTGTGGTGTGTATGTGAGTGAGTGAGTGAGTGTGTATGGTGTGTGTATGGTGTGTGTATGGTGTGTGTGTGAGTGAGTGTGTGTTGTGGTTGAGTGAGTGTGTGTGTGTATGGTGTGTGTGTGGTGTGTATGTGAGTGAGTGTGTGTGTGAGTGTGAGTGAGTGAGTGAGTGTGTGAGTGAGTGAGTGTATGGTGTGTGAGTGTGTGAGTGTGTGAGTGAGTGAGTGTATGGTGTGCGAGTGTGTGAGTGAGTGAGTGTGTGAGTGAGTGAGTGTGTGTGTGTGAGTGAGTGTGTGTGTGAGTAAGGTGAGCGTGTGAGCGAGTGTGTGAGTGAGTGAGTGAGTGGGTGAGTGAGTGTGTGAGTGAGTGTGTGAGTGAGTGTGTGAGTGAGTGTGTGTATGGTGTGTGAGTGAGGGTGTGAGTAAGGTGTGTGGTGTGTATGTGAGTGAGTGTGTGTGTGAGTGTGTGAGTGAGTGAGTGTGTGTGTGAGTGAGTGAGTGTGTGAGTGTATGGTAAGTAAGGTGAGTGAGTGTGTGAGTAAGGTGAGTGAGTGTGAGTGAGTGTGTAAGTGAGTGTATGGTGAGTGTGTGAGTAAGGTGAGTGAGTGTGTTGTGTGTGTGTGAGTGAGTGTATGGTGTGTGAGTGTGTGTGTGAGTGTATGGTGAGTAAGGTGAGTGAGTGTGTGAGTAAGGTGAGTGAGTGTGAGTGTGTAAGTGAGTGTATGGTGAGTGTGTGAGTGTGTGAGTAAGGTGAGTGAGTGTGTTGTGTGTGTGTGAGTGAGTGTATGGTGTGTGAGTGTGGTGTGTGAGTGTATGGTGAGTAAGGTGAGTGAGTGTGTGAGTAAGGTGAGTGAGTGTAAGTGAGTGTATGGTGAGTGTGTGAGTGTGTGAGTAAGGGTGTGTGAGTAAGGTGTGTGAGTAAGGTGTGAGGTAAGGTGTGTGAGTAAGGTGAGTGAGTGTGAGTGAGTGTATGGTGAGTGTTGTGAGTAAGGTGAGTGAGTAAGGTGAGTGAGTTGTGTGTGAGTGTATGGTGAGTGTGTGAGTAAGGTGTGTGGTAAGGTGAGTGAGTGTGTTGTGTGTGTGTGAGTGAGTGATGGTGTGTGTGTGTGTGTGTGAGTGTTGGTAGTAAGGTGAGTGAGTGTGTGAGTAGGTGAGTGAGTGGTGTGTGAGTGTGTGGTGAGTGTGGTGAGGTGTTGGTGAGTAAGGTGTGTGAGTAAGGTGTGGAGTAGGTGTGTGGTGTGTGTTGTGTGTGTGTGTGTGGTGTGTGTGTGAGGTGGGGTATGGTGAGTGTGTGTGTGAGTGTGTGAGTGAGAGTGTGTGTGGTGTGTGTATGTGAGTGGTGTGAGTGAGTGGTGTGTTGTGTGTGAGTGTGTGAGGGTGTGAGTAGGTGTGTGAGGTGTGTGTGTGGGTGTGTGTGAGGTGTGTGAGTAGGTGTGTGGTAGGTGTGTGGTGTGTGTGTGGTGTTGGTGTGAGTGTGTGGTGGTGTGTGGTGTGGTGTGTGGTGTGTTGGTGTTGGTGTGTGTGAGGTGGTGGTGAGGGTGTTGTGGTGGTGTGTGTGTGGGTGTGGTGTGGTGAGGTGTTGGGGTGTGAGTGAGTGAGTGAGTGTGGGTGGTGGTGTGGTGGTTGAGGTGGGTGTGTGGGTGGGTGGTGTGTGAGTAAGGTGTGTGGTGTGTGTGTGAGTGTGGTGAGTGTGTGAGGTGGTGGGTGTGTGAGTGTGTAGGTGTGTGAGTTGGTGTGTGTAGTGTGTGAGGTGTTTGTGTAGGGTGAGTGGGTTGAGTGAGTGTGTAAGTGGTGTGGTTGGTGTGAGTGTGGTGTGGGTGTGTGTGTGAGTGATGTGTGTGTGTGGAGGTGAGTGGTGGTGTGGAGTGAGTTATGGTGAGTGTGTGTGTGTGTGTGAGTGTGCGTGTATGGTGTGTGAGTAGGTGTGTGAGTGTGTGGTATGGTGAGTGTGTGTGTGTATGGTGTGTGGTAAGGTGTGTGAGTAAGGTGTGTGAGTGTGTGTGTGAGTGTATGGTGAGTGTGTGGTGTGTTAGGTGAGTGTGTGGTGAGTAGGTGTGTGGTGTGTGTTGTGTACATTGTTGAAACCACTGGGGCGCCACCTTTGCCCATTGCCTAGATGGCGTCCAATCTAACCTCCCTGCCTGAGAGCCCATCTCGGTCATCCTCCTCCACCATCCCACGCAACGACGGCTCAACCCCAAGGGCTGCCTTCTTCGGCTTCCACACCACACACAACCACCACAACCACAACCACAACTACACAACCACAACCACCGACATCCACAACCGCCAAGCCCTCGCCCACCAAACCGCCCAACGTGAAAGACGCCAGTGGTGTAGGTGGTGGTGATGGTGGTGGTGATGGTGGTGGTGTAGGTGACGGTGATGGTGATGATGGTGGTGGTGGTGATGATGGTGGTGATGGGAAATGGGCCAGCACTCAAGATGGCGTGTGGGGTGGGTGGACGGTGGTGGTGGGGTGGTGGTGGTGGGGCGGTGCGTGGTGTGGTGGTGGTGCGGTGGCACCGTGCGTGTGGAGAGCCACGGAAGGCAACATGGTGGCGCTGCTGTGTACGCAGCTGGGACACGTGGCGCTGGTCACGGTGAGAGGGGCTGACACTCGCTCACCTACACGCTCACCCACACACTCACCTACACACTCACCTACACACTCACCTACACACTCACCTACACACTCACCTACACACTCACCCGCTCGCTCACACTGCACACTCACCTACACACTCACCTACACACTCACCTACACACTCACACCGCTCGCTCACCTGCACACTCACCTACACACTCACCTACACACTACCTACACACTCACCTACACACTCACCCGCTCGCTCACCTACACTACTCACCTACACACTCACCTACTCACACTCACCGCCTCGCTCACCTGCACACTCACTACACACTCACCTACACACTCACCTACACACTCGCTCACCTACACACTCACCTACACACTCACCTACACACTACACACTCACCTACACACTC